>NW_026894286.1:0-155201 GCF_032452875.1 Bos javanicus | reverse complement strand
ATCACGTGACTGAACATGCATGCTGATCATGTGCTGCTGATCATGCACTGATCACGTGGCTGATCATGCACTGATCCACGTGACTGATCATGCACTGATCACGTGACTGATCATGCACTGATCACGTGGCTATCATGCACTGATCACGTGGCTGATCATGCATGATCCGTGGCACTACCATGCACTGGTCACGTGACTGATCATGCACTGATCACGTGACTGATCATGCACTGATCACGTGGCTATCATGCACTGATCACGTGGCTGATCATGCACTGATCAACTGACTGATCATGCACTGATCCGTGGCTGATCATGCACTGATCACGTGGCTGATCATGCACTGATCACGTGGCTGATCATGCACTGATCACGTGGCTGATCATGCACTGATCACGTGGCTGATCATGCACTGATCACGTGGCTATCATGCACTGATCGCGTGGCTGATCATGCAATGATCACGTGGCTACCATGTACTGGTCACGTGACTGATCATGCACTGATCACGTGACTGATCATGCACTGATCACGTGGCTGATCATGCACTGATCACGTGGCTGATCATGCACTGATCACGTAACTGATCATGCACTGATCACGTGACTGATCATGCACTGATCACGTGGCTGATCATGCACTGATCACGTGGCTGAGTCATGCACTGATCACGTGGCTGATCATGCACTGATCACGTGACTGATCATGCACTGATCACGTGTCTGATCATGCACTGATCACGTGGCTATCATGCACTGCTCACGTGGCTGATCATGCCATGATCACGCCAGCTACCATGTACTGGTCACGTGACTGATCATGCACTGATCACGTGACTGATCATGCAGTGATCACGTGGCTATCATGAACTACTCACGTGGCTGATCATGCAATGATCATGTAGCTACCATGTACAGGTCACGTGAATGATCATACACCCATCAGGTGACTGATCATGCACTGATCACGTGGCTATCATGCACTGATCACGAGACTGATCATGCACTGTTCACGTCTATATCATGCACTGATCACATGACTGCCGTGCACTGATCACGTGGATGATCATACACTAATCTTGTGACAGATCATGCACTGATCACGTGGCTGATCATGCACTGATACCGTGACTGAGCATGGACTGATCACATGACTATCATGTAGTGATCACGTGACTTAATGGCGCTGATCATGTGACTGATCATGCGCTGATCATGTTTGCTATCATACACTGATCATGTGCCTCTGGAGGCAATAAACAAAGAGCTGAGTAGGCACGAATCAAACAGTCAGCAGGCAATAATCATGGAACTCAGGTGTGAGGAATCATGCTGCTCAGCTGGCAATAATCAAGCAGCTGAGCAGGCAGGAATTACGCAGCACAGCTGGCAATTGTCAAGCAGATGACAGGCAGGAATCGTGCAGCTCAGCTGGCAATTGTCAAGCAGATGAGCAGACAGTAATCACGCAGCTCAGCAGGCCCAGATCACGTGACTGAGCATGCACTGTTCGCGTGGCTGATCATACACTGATCACGTGATGATCATGCACTGATCACTTGGATATCATGCACTGATCGCGTGGCTGATCATACACTGTTCCGTGTCTGACCATGCACTGATCACGTGGCTGATCATACACTGCTCACGTAACTGATCATGCACTGATCACGTGGCTATCATGCACTGATCACGTGGCTGAACATGCACTGTTCACGTGGCTGATCACACACCTGTCACGTGACATATCATGCACTGATCACGTGGCACTCATGCACTGATCACGTGGCTGATCATACTCTGCTCACGTAACTCATGCACATCCACGTGGCTATCATGCACTGCTCAAGTGGCTCGTCATGGAATGATCACGTAGCAACCATATACTGGTAACGTGACTGATCATGCAAAGATCACGTAAATGATCATGCACTGTTCACGTGACTGATCATGTACTGATCACGTGACTGATCATGCACTGACCACGTGGCTATCATGCTCTGCTCACGTGGCTGATCATGCAGCGATCACGTAGCAACCATGTACTGGTCACGTGACTGATCATGCACTGATCACGTAATTGATCCTGCACTGATCACGTGGCTCATCATGCACTGATCACGTGGCTGATCACACATGTATCACGTGACTGATCATGCACTGATCCCGTGGCTCTCATGCACTGATCACGTGGCTGTCATGCACTGATCACGTGGATATCATGCACTGATCATGTGGCTGATCACACTGCGTATCACATGACTGATCATGCACTGATCACGTGGCTATCATGCACTGATCACGTGGCTATCATGCACTGATCACGTGGCTTATCAGGCAATGATCACGTGGCTACCATGCACTGGTCACGTAACTGATCATGCACTGAGCCCGTAATTGATCATGCACTGATCATGTGGCTGATCATGCACTGATCACGTGGCTGATCATACACTGATCACGTAACTGATCATGCACTGATCACGTGACTGATCATGCACTGATCACGTGCCTGATCATGCACTGATCACGTGGCTGATCATGCACTGATCACGTGACTGATCATGCACTGATCTCGTGACTGATCATGCACTGATCACGTGGCTATCATGCACTGCTCACGTGGCTGATCATGCCATGATCACGCAGCTACCATGTACTGGTCACGTGACTGATCATGCACTGATCACGTGACTGATCATGCAGTGATCGCGTGGCTATCATGAACTACTCACGTGGCTGATCATGCAATGATCATGTAGCTACCATGTACAGGTCACGTGAATGATCATACACCCATCAGGTGACTGATCATGCACTGATCACGTGGCTATCATGCACTGATCACGAGACTGATCATGCACTGTTCACGTCTATATCATGCACTGATCACGTGACTGCCCGTGCACTGATCACGTGGATGATCATACACTAATCTTGTGACAGATCATGCACTGATCACGTGGCTGATCATGCACTGATACCGTGACTGAGCATGGACTGATCACATGACTATCATGTAGTGATCACGTGACTTAATGGCGCTGATCATGTGACTGATCATGCGCTGATCATGTTTGCTATCATACACTGATCATGTGCCTCTGGAGGCAATAAACAAAGAGCTGAGTAGGCACGAATCAAACAGTCAGCAGGCAATAATCATGGAACTCAGGTGTGAGGAATCATGCTGCTCAGCTGGCAATAATCAAGCAGCTGAGCAGGCAGAATTACGCAGCACAGCTGGCAATTGTCAAGCAGATGACAGGCAGGAATCGTGCAGCTCAGCTGGCAATTGTCAAGCAGATGAGCAGACAGTAATCACGCAGCTCAGCAGGCCCAGATCACGTGACTGAGCATGCACTGTTCACGTGGCTGATCATACACTGATCACGTGATGATCATGCACTGATCACGTGGATATCATGCACTGATCACGTGGCTGATCATACACTGTTCACGTGTCTGACCATGCACTGATCACGTGGCTGATCATGCACTGCTCACGTAACTGATCATGCACTGATCACGTGGCTATCATGCACTGATCACGTGGCTGAACATGCACTGTTCACGTGGCTGATCACACACCTGTCACGTGACATATCATGCACTGATCACGTGGCACTCATGCACTGATCACGTGGCTGATCATACTGCTCACGTAACTCATGCACATCACGTGGCTATCATGCACTGCTCACGTGGCTGATCATGGAATGATCACGTAGCAACCATATACTGGTCACGTGACTGATCATGCAAAGATCACGTAAATGATCATGCACTGTTCACGTGACTGATCATGTACTGATCACGTGACTGATCATGCACTGACCACGTGGCTATCATGCTCTGCTCACGTGGCTGATCATGCAACGATCACGTAGCAACCATGTACTGGTCACGTGACTGATCATGCACTGATCGCGTAATTGATCCTGCACTGATCACGTGGCTCATCATGCACTGATCACGTGGCTGATCACACATGTATCACGTGACTGATCATGCACTGATCACGTGGCTCTCATGCACTGATCACGTGGCTGTCATGCACTGATCACGTGGATATCATGCACTGATCACGTGGCTGATCACACACTGCTCACGTGACTGATCATGCACTGATCACGTGGCTATCATGCACTGATCACGTGGCTGATCATGCACTGATCACGTGGCTGATCATGCACCTGATCACGTGACATATCATGCACTGATCCGTGGCACTCATGCACTGATCACGTGGCTGATCATGCACTGATCACGTAACTCATGCACACATCACGTGGCTGATCATGCACTGCTCACGTGGCTGATCATGCACTGATCACGTAGCTGACCATACACTGATCACGTAACTGATCATGCACTGATCACGTAACTGATCATGCACTGATCACGTGGCTGATCATGCACTGATCACGTGACTGATCATGCACTGATCACGTGACTATCATGCACTGATCACGTGGCTGATCATGCACTGATCACGTAGGCTACCATGCACTGGTCACGTGACTGATCATGCACTGATCACGTGGCTGATCATGCACTGATCGCGTGGCTATCATGCACTGATCACGTGGCTGATCATGCACTGATCACGTGACTGATCATGCACTGATCACGTGGCTGATCATGCACTGATCACGTGGCTGATCATGCACTGATCACGTGGCTATCATGCACTGATCACGTGGCTGATCATGCACTGATCACGTGGCTGATCATGCACTGATCACGTGACTATCATGCACTGATCACGTGGCTGATCATGCACTGATCACGTGGCTGATCATGCACTGATCACGTGACTGATCATGCACTGATCACGTGACTGATCATGCACTGATCACGTGGCTGATCATGCACTGATCACGTGGCTGATCATGCACTGATCACGTGACTGATCATGCACTGATCACGTGGCTGATCATGCACTGATCACGTGGCTATCATGCACTGATCGCGTGGCTGATCATGCACTGATCACGTGGCTGATCATGCACTGATCACGTGGCTGATCATGCACTGATCACGTGGCTGATCATGCACTGATCACGTGGCTGATCATGCACTGATCACGTGGCTGATCATGCACTGATCACGTGGCTGATCATGCACTGATCACGTGGCTGATCATGCACTGATCACGTGACTGATCATGCACTGATCACGTGGCTGATCATGCACTGATCACGTGGCTGATCATGCACTGATCACGTCTACTCATGCACTGATCACGTGGCTGATCATGCACTGATCACGTGGCTGATCATGCACTGATCACGTGGCTGATCATGCACTGATCACGTGGCTGATCATGCACTGATCACGTGACTGATCATGCACTGATCACGTGACTGATCATGCACTGATCACGTGGCTATCATGCACTGATCACGTGGCTGATCATGCACTGATCACGTGGCTGATCATGCACTGATCACGTGACTGATCATGCACCCATCACGTGACTGATCATGCACTGATCACGTGGCTATCATGCACTGATCACGTGGCTGATCATGCACTGATCACGTCTATATCATGCACTGATCACGTGACTGATCATGCACTGATCACGTGGCTGATCATGCACTGATCACGTGACTGATCATGCACTGATCACGTGGCTGATCATGCACTGATCACGTGACTGATCATGCACTGATCACGTGACTATCATGCACTGATCACGTGGCTGTCATGCACTGATCACGTGGCTGATCATGCACTGATCACGTGGCTGATCATGCACTGATCGCGTGGCTGATCATACACTGACACGTGACTGATCATGCACTGATCACGTGGCTATCATGCACTGATCACGTGGCTGATCATGCACTGATCACGTGGCTGATCATGCACTGATCACGTGATCATGCACTGATCACGTGGCTGATCATGCACTGATCACGTGGCTGATCATGCACTGATCACGTGGCTGATCATGCACTGATCACGTGGCTGATCATGCACTGATCACGTGGACTGATCATGCACTGATCACGTGGCTGATCATGCACTGATCACGTGCCTGATCATGCACTGATCACGTGGCTGATCATGCACTGATCACGTGACTGATCATGCACTGATCACGTGACTGATCATGCACTGATCACGTGGCTATCATGCACTGCTCACGTGGCTGATCATGCACTGATCACGCAGCTACCATGTACTGGTCACGTGACTGATCATGCACTGATCACGTGACTGATCATGCACTGATCACGTGGCTATCATGCACTACTCACGTGGCTGATCATGCAATGATCATGTAGCTACCATGTACAGGTCACGTGAATGATCATACACCCATCAGGTGACTGATCATGCACTGATCACGTGGCTATCATGCACTGATCACGAGACTGATCATGCACTGATCACGTCTATATCATGCACTGATCACATGACTGCCCATGCACTGATCACGTGGATGATCATACACTAATCTTGTGACAGATCATGCACTGATCACGTGGCTGATCATGCACTGATACCGTGACTGAGCATGGACTGATCACATGACTATCATGTAGTGATCACGTGACTTAATGGCGCTGATCATGTGACTGATCATGCGCTGATCATGTTTGCTATCATACACTGATCATGTGCCTCTGGAGGCAATAAACAAAAAGCTGAGTAGGCACGAATCAAACAGTCAGCAGGCAATAATCATGGAACTCAGGTGTGAGGAATCATGCTGCTCAGCTGGCAATAATCAAGCAGCTGAGCAGGCAGGAATTACGCAGCACAGCTGGCAATTGTCAAGCAGATGACGGGCAGGAATCGTGCAGCTCAGCTGGCAATTGTCAAGCAGATGAGCAGACAGTAATCACGCAGCTCAGCAGGCCCAGATCACGTGACTGAGCATGCACTGTTCACGTGGCTGATCATACTGATCACGTGATGATCATGCACTGATCACTTGGATATCATGCACTGATCACGTGGCTGATCATACACTGTTCACGTGTCTGACCATGCACTGATCACGTGGCTGATCATACACTGCTCACGTAACTGATCATGCACTGATCACGTGGCTATCATGCACTGATCACGTGGCTGAACATGCACTGTTCCGTGGCTGATCACACACCTGTCACGTGACATATCATGCACTGATCACGTGGCACTCATGCACTGATCACGTGGCTGATCATACTCTGCTCACGTAACTCATGCATGCACACATCACGTGGCTATCATGCACTGCTCACGTGGCTGTCATGGAATGATCACGTAGCAACCATATACTGGTCACGTGACTGATCATGCAAAGATCACGTAAATGATCATGCACTGTTCACGTGACTGATCATGTACTGATCACGTGACTGATCATGCACTGATCACGTGGCTATCATGCTCTGCTCACGTGGCTGATCATGCAACGATCACGTAGCAACCATGTACTGGTCACGTGACTGATCATGCACTGATCACGTAATTGATCCTGCACTGATCACGTGGCTCATCATGCACTGATCACGTGGCTGATCACACACTGTATCACGTGACTGATCATGCACTGATCGTGGCTCTCATGCACTGATCACGTGGCTGTCATGCACTGATCGCGTGGATATCATGCACTGATCACGTGGCTGATCACCTGCGTTATCCGCATGACTGATCATGCACTGATCACGTGGCTATCATGCACTGATCACGTGGCTATCATGCACTGATCACGTGGCTTATCAGGCAATGATCACGTAGCTACCATGTACTGGTCACGTGACTGATCATGCACTGAGCCGTGACTGATCATGCACTGATCATGTGGCTATCATGCACTAATCGCGTGGCTGATCATGCACTGATCACGCAACTGATCATGCACTGATCACGTGACTGATCATGCGCTGATCACGTGGCTATCATGCACTGATCACGTGGCTGGACATACACTGATCACGTGCTGGTCATGCACTGATCACGTGGCTGATCATGCACTGATCACGTGACTGATCATGCACTGATCACGTGGCTGATCATGCACTGATCACGTGGCTATCATGCACTGATCACGTGGCTATCATGCACTGATCACGTGGCTGATCAGGCAATGATCGCGTAGCTACCATGTACTGGTCACGTGACTGATCATGCACTGATCACGTAACTGATCATGCACTGATCACGTGGCTGATCATGCACTGATCACGTGGCTGATCATGCACTGATCACATGGCTGGACATGCACTGATCACGTGCCTGGTCATGCACTGATCGCGTGGCTGATCATGCACTGATCACGTGACTGATCATGCACTGATCTCGTGTCTGATCATGCACTGATCACGTGGCTATCATGCACTGATCACGTGGCTGATCATGCATGATCGTCACGTGACTGATCATGCACTGATCACGTGACTGATCATGCAGTGATCGCGTGGCTATCATGAACTACTCACGTGGCTGATCATGCAATGATCATGTAGCTACCATGTACGGGTCACGTGAATGATCATACACCCATCAGGTGACTGATCATGCACTGATCACGTGGCTATCATGCACTGATCACGAGACTGATCATGCACTGTTCACGTCTATATCATGCACTGATCACATGACTGCCGATGCACTGATCACGTGGATGATCATACACTAATCTTGTGACAGATCATGCACTGATCACGTGGCTGATCATGCACTGATACCGTGACTGAGCATGGACTGATCACATGACTATCATGTAGTGATCACGTGACTTAATGGCGCTGATCATGTGACTGATCATGCGCTGATCATGTTTGCTATCATACACTGATCATGTGCCTCTGGAGGCAATAAACAAAGAGCTGAGTAGGCACGAATCAAACAGTCAGCAGGCAATAATCATGGAACTCAGGTGTGAGGAATCATGCTGCTCAGCTGGCAATAATCAAGCAGCTGAGCAGGCAGAATTGCAGCACAGCTGGCAACTGTCAAGCAGATGACAGGCAGGAATCGTGCAGCTCAGCTGGCAATTGTCAAGCAGATGAGCAGACAGTAATCACGCAGCTCAGCAGGCCCAGATCACGTGACTGAGCATGCACTGTTCACGTGGCTGATCATACACTGATCACGTGATGATCATGCACTGATCACTTGGATATCATGCACTGATCACGTGGCTGATCATACACTGTTCACGTGTCTGACCATGCACTGATCACGTGGCTGATCATGCACTGCTCACGTAACTGATCATGCACTGATCACGTGGCTATCATGCACTGATCCCGTGGCTGAACATGCACTGTTCACGTGGCTGATCACACACCTGTCACGTGACATATCATGCGCTGATCACGTGGCACTCATGCACTGATCACGTGGCTGATCATACTCTGCTCACGTAACTCATGCACACATCACGTGGCTATCATGCACTGCTCACGTGGCTCGTCATGGAATGATCACGTAGCAACCATATACTGGTAACGTGACTGATCATGCAAGATCACGTAAATGATCATGCACTGTTCACGTGACTGATCATGTACTGATCACGTGACTGATCATGCACTGACCACGTGGCTATCATGCTCTGCTCACGTGGCTGATCATGCAGCGATCACGTAACCATGTACTGGTCACGTGTCTGATCATGCACTGATCACGTAATTGATCCTGCACTGATCACGTGGCTCATCATGCACTGATCACGTGGCTGATCACACATGTATCACGTGACTGATCATGCACTGATCACGTGGCTGTCATGCACTGATCACGTGGCTGTCATGCACTGATCACGTGGATATCATGCACTGATCATGTGGCTGATCACACACGTATCACATGACTGATCATGCACTGATCACGTGACTATCATGCACTGATCACGTGGCTATCATGCACTGATCACGTGGCTGATCATGCACTGATCACGCTACCATGCAGTCACGTGACTGATCATGCACTGATCACGTGATCATGCACTGATCACGTGGCTGATCATGCACTGATCACGTGGCTGATCATGCACTGATCACGTGGCTGATCATGCACTGATCACGTGACTGATCATGCACTGATCACGTGGCTGATCATGCACTGATCACGTGGCTGATCATGCACTGATCACGTGACTGATCATGCACTGATCAGGCTGATCATGCACTGATCACGTGGCTATCATGCACTGATCACGTGGCTGATCATGCACTGATCACGCAGCTACCATGTACTGATCACGTGACTGATCATGCACTGATCACGTGCTGATCATGCACTGATCACGTGGCTATCATGCACTGATCACGTGGCTGATCATGCACTGATCACGTGGCTATCATGCACTGATCACGTGGCTGATCACCACTATCACGTGACTGATCATGCA
This sequence comes from Bos javanicus, assembly GCF_032452875.1. Lineage (NCBI taxonomy): Eukaryota > Metazoa > Chordata > Mammalia > Artiodactyla > Bovidae > Bos > Bos javanicus. The sequence continues at coordinate 144,833 of NW_026894286.1, read as the reverse complement.
CTGATCACGTGGCTATCATGCACTGATCAGCGTGGCTGATCATGCACTGATCACGTGGCTGATCATGCACTGATCACGTAGCTATCATGCACTGATCACGTGGCTGATCATGCACTGATCACGTAACTGATCATGCACTGATCACGTGGCTGATCATGCACTGATCACTTGGCTATCATGCACTGATCACGTGGCTGGACATGCACTGATCACGTGCCTGATCATGCACTGATCACGTGGCTGATCATGCACTGATCACGTGACTGATCATGCACTGATCTCGTGTCTGATCATGCACTGATCACGTGGCTATCATGCACTGCTCACGTGGCTGATCATGCCATGATCACGCAGCTACCATGTACTGTCACGTGGCTGATCATGCACTGATCGCGTGACTGATCATGCAGTGATCACGTGGCTATCATGAACTACTCACGTGGCTGATCATGCAATGATCATGTAGCTACCATGTACAGGTCACGTGAATGATCATGCACCCATCAGGTGACTGATCATGCACTGATCACGTGGCTATCATGCACTGATCACGAGACTGATCATGCACTGTCACGTCTATATCATGCACTGATCACATGACTGCCCGTGCACTGATCACGTGGATGATCATACACTAATCTTGTGACAGATCATGCACTGATCACGTGGCTGATCATGCACTGATACCGTGACTGAGCATGGACTGATCACATGACTATCATGTAGTGATCACGTGACTTAATGGCGCTGATCATGTGACTGATCATGCGCTGATCATGTTTGCTATCATACACTGATCATGTGCCTCTGGAGGCAATAAACAAAGAGCTGAGTAGGCACGAATCAAACAGTCAGCAGGCAATAATCATGGAACTCAGGTGTGAGGAATCATGCTGCTCAGCTGGCAATAATCAAGCAGCTGAGCAGGCAGGAATCATGCAGCACAGCTGGCAATTGTCAAGCAGATGACAGGCAGGAATCGTGCAGCTCAGCTGGCAATTGTCAAGCAGATGAGCAGACAGTAATCACGCAGCTCAGCAGGCCCAGATCACGTGACTGAGCATGCACTGTTCACGTGGCTGATCATACACTGATCACGTGATGATCATGCACTGATCACTTGGATATCATGCACTGATCACGTGGCTGATCATACACTGTTCACGTGTCTGACCATGCACTGATCACGTGGCTGATCATACACTGCTCACGTAACTGATCATGCACTGATCACGTGGCTATCATGCACTGATCACGTGGCTGAACATGCACTGTTCACGTGGCTGATCACACACCTGTCACGTGACATATCATGCACTGATCACGTGGCACTCATGCACTGATCACGTGGCTGATCATACTCTGCTCACGTAACTCATGCACACATCACGTGGCTATCATGCACTGCTCACGTGGCTCGTCATGGAATGATCACGTGCAACCATATACTGGTAACGTGACTGATCATGCAAGATCACGTAAATGATCATGCACTCTTCACGTGACTGATCATGTACTGATCACGTGACTGATCATGCACTGATCACGTGGCTATCATGCACTGCTCACGTGGCTGATCATGCACGATCACGTAGCAACCATGTACTGGTCACGTGACTGATCATGCACTGATCACGTAATTGATCCTGCACTGATCACGTGGCTCATCATGCACTGATCACGTGGCTGATCACACATGTATCACGTGACTGATCATGCACTGATCCGTGGCTCTCATGCACTGATCACGTGGCTGTCATGCACTGATCACGTGGATATCATGCACTGATCACGTGGCTGATCACACCGCGTATCACATGACTGATCATGCACTGATCACGTGGCTATCATGCACTGATCACGTGGCTATCATGCACTGATCACGTGGCTGATCATGCAATGATCACGTAGCTACCATGTACACGGTCACGTGACTGATCATGCACTGATCACGTAATTGATCATGCACTGATCACGTGGCTGATCATGCACTGATCACGTGGCTGATCATGCACTGATCACGTGACTGATCATGCACTGATCACGTGACTGATCATGCACTGATCACGTGGCTATCATGCACTGATCACTTGGCTGGACATGCACTGATCACGTGCTACCATGCACTGATCACGTGACTGATCATGCACTGATCACGTGACTGATCATGCACTGATCACGTGGCTGATCATGCACTGATCACGTGGCTGATCATGCTGATCACGTGGCTGATCATGCACTGATCACGTGCCTGATCATGCACTGATCACGTGGCTGATCATGCACTGATCACGTGGCTGATCATGCACTGATCACGTAACTGATCATGCACTGATCACGTGGCTATCATGCACTGATCACGTGGCTGATCATGCACTGATCACGTGGCTGATCACACACTGTCACGTGACTATCATGCACTGATCACGTGGCTCATGCACTGATCACGTGGCTGATCATGCACTGATCACGTGACTCATGCACACATCACGTGGCTATCATGCACTGCTCACGTGGCTGTCATGGAATGATCACGTAGCAACCATATACTGATCACGTGACTGATCATGCACTGATCACGTGACTGATCATGCACTGATCACGTGGCTGATCATGCACTGATCACGTGACTGATCATGCACTGATCGCGTGGCTATCATGCACTGATCACGTGGCTGATCATGCACTGATCACGTGGCTGACCATGATCACGTGACTGATCATGCACTGATCACGTAACTGATCATGCACTGATCACGTGGCTGATCATGCACTGATCACGTGGCTGATCATGCACTGATCACGTGGCTGATCATGCACTGATCACGTGCTCCATGCACTGATCACGTGACTGATCATGCACTGATCACGTGACTGATCATGCACTGATCACGTGGCTGATCATGCACTGATCACGTGGCTGATCATGCACTGATCACGTGACTGATCATGCACTGATCACGTGGCTGATCATGCACTGATCACGTGGCTGATCATGCACTGATCACGTGGCTGATCATGCACTGATCCGTGACTGATCATGCACTGATCATGCTGATCATGCACTGATCACGTGGCTATCATGCACTGATCACGTGGCTGATCATGCACTGATCACGTGGCTACCATGTACTGATCACGTGACTGATCATGCACTGATCACGTAACTGATCATGCACTGATCACGTGGCTCTCATGCACTGATCACGTGGCTGATCATGCACGTATCACGTGGCTATCATGCACTGATCACGTGGCTGATCACACTGATCACGTGACTGATCATGCACTGATCACGTGGCTGATCATGCACTGATCACGTGGCTATCATGCACTGATCACGTAACTGATCATGCACTGATCACGTGGCTGATCATGCACTGATCACGTGGCTGATCATGCACTGATCACGTAACTGATCATGCACTGATCACGTGACTGATCATGCACTGATCACGTGGCTATCATGCACTGATCACGTGGCTGAACATGCACTGATCACGTGCTGATCATGCACTGATCACGTGCCTGATCATGCACTGATCACGTGACTGATCATGCACTGATCACGTGTCTGATCATGCACTGATCACGTGGCTATCATGCACTGATCACGTGGCTGATCATGCATGATCACGCAGCTACCATGTACTGGTCACATGACTGATCATGCACTGATCACGTGACTGATCATGCACTGATCACGTGGCTATCATGCACTACTCACGTGGCTGATCATGCAATGATCATGTAGCTACCATGTACAGGTCACGTGAATGATCATACACCCATCAGGTGACTGATCATGCACTGATCACGTGGCTATCATGCACTGATCACGAGACTGATCATGCACTGATCACGTCTATATCATGCACTGATCACATGACTGCCCATGCACTGATCACGTGGATGATCATACACTAATCATGTGACAGATCATGCACTGATCACGTGGCTGATCATGCACTGATACCGTGACTGAGCATGGACTGATCACATGACTATCATGTAGTGATCACGTGACTTAATGGCGCTGATCATGTGACTGATCATGCGCTGATCATGTTTGCTATCATACACTGATCATGTGCCTCTGGAGGCAATAAACAAAGAGCTGAGTAGGCACGAATCAAACAGTCAGCAGGCAATAATCATGGAACTCAGGTGTGAGGAATCATGCTGCTCAGCTGGCAATAATCAAGCAGCTGAGCAGGCAGGAATTACGCAGCACAGCTGGCAATTGTCAAGCAGATGACAGGCAGGAATCGTGCAGCTCAGCTGGCAATTGTCAAGCAGATGAGCAGACAGTAATCACGCAGCTCAGCAGGCCCTGATCACGTGACTGAGCATGCACTGTTCACGTGGCTGATCATACACTGATCACGTGATGATCATGCACTGATCACTTGGATATCATGCACTGATCACGTGGCTGATCATACACTGTTCACGTGTCTGACCATGCACAGATCACGTGGCTGATCATACACTGCTCACGTAACTGATCATGCACTGATCACGTGGCTACCATGCACTGATCACGTGGCTGAACATGCACTGTTCACGTGGCTGATCACACACCTGTCACGTGACATATCATGCACTGATCACGTGGCACTCATGCACTGATCACGTGGCTGATCATGCTCTGCTCACGTAACTCATGCACACATCACGTGGCTATCATGCACTGCTCACGTGGCTGTCATGGAATGATCACGTAGCAACCATATACTGGTAGCGTGACTGATCATGCAAAGATCACGTAAATGATCATGCACTGTTCACGTGACTGATCATGCACTGATCACGTGGCTGATCATGCACTGATCACGTGGCTATCATGCTCTGCTCACGTGGCTGATCATGCACGATCACGTAGCAACCATGTACTGGTCACGTGACTGATCATGCACTGATCACGTAATTGATCATGCACTGATCACGTGGCTCATCATGCACTGATCACGTGGCTGATCACACATGTATCACGTGACTGATCATGCACTGATCACGTGGCTCTCATGCACTGATCACGTGGCTGATCATGCACTGATCACGTGGATATCATGCACTGATCACGTGGCTGATCACCTGCGTATCACGCATGACTGATCATGCACTGATCACGTGGCTATCATGCACTGATCACGTGGCTATCATGCACTGATCACGTGGCTATCATGCACTGATCACGTGGCTGATCATGCAATGATCACGTGGCTACCATGTACTGGTCACGTGACTGATCATGCACTGATCACGTAATTGATCATGCACTGATCACGTGGCTGATCATGCACTGATCACGTGGCTGATCATGCACTGATCACGTAACTGATCATGCACTGATCACGTGACTGATCATGCACTGATCACGTGGCTATCATGCACTGATCACGTGGCTGATCATGCACTGATCACGTGGCTGATCATGCACTGATCACGTGGCTGATCATGCACTGATCACGTGACTGATCATGCACTGATCACGTGTCTGATCATGCACTGATCACGTGGCTATCATGCACTGATCACGTGGCTGATCATGCCATGATCACGCAGCTACCATGTACTGGTCACATGACTGATCATGCACTGATCACGTGACTGATCATGCAGTGATCACGTGGCTATCATGAACTACTCACGTGGCTGATCATGCAATGATCATGTAGCTACCATGTACAGGTCACGTGAATGATCATACACCCATCAGGTGACTGATCATGCACTGATCACGTGGCTATCATGCACTGATCACGAGACTGATCATGCACTGTTCACGTCTATATCATGCACTGATCACATGACTGCCCATGCACTGATCACGTGGATGATCATACACTAATCTTGTGACAGATCATGCACTGATCACGTGGCTGATCATGCACTGATACCGTGACTGAGCATGGACTGATCACATGACTATCATGTAGTGATCACGTGACTTAATGGCGCTGATCATGTGACTGATCATGCGCTGATCATGTTTGCTATCATACACTGATCATGTGCCTCTGGAGGCAATAAACAAAGAGCTGAGTAGGCACGAATCAAACAGTCAGCAGGCAATAATCATGGAACTCAGGTGTGAGGAATCATGCTGCTCAGCTGGCAATAATCAAGCAGCTGAGCAGGCAGGAATTACGCAGCACAGCTGGCAATTGTCAAGCAGATGACAGGCAGGAATCGTGCAGCTCAGCTGGCAATTGTCAAGCAGATGAGCAGACAGTAATCACGCAGCTCAGCAGGCCCAGATCACGTGACTGAGCATGCACTGTTCACGTGGCTGATCATACACTGATCACGTGATGATCATGCACTGATCACGTGGCTATCATGCACTGATCACGTGGCTGATCATACACTGTTCACGTGTCTGACCATGCACTGATCACGTGGCTGATCATACACTGCTCACGTAACTGATCATGCACTGATCACGTGGCTATCATGCACTGATCACGTGGCTGAACATGCACTGTTCACGTGGCTGATCACACACCTGTCACGTGACATATCATGCACTGATCACGTGGCACTCATGCACTGATCACGTGGCTGATCATACTCTGCTCACGTAACTCATGCACACATCACGTGGCTATCATGCACTGCTCACGTGGCTCGTCATGGAATGATCACGTAGCAACCATATACTGGTCACGTGACTGATCATGCAAAGATCACGTAAATGATCATGCACTGTTCACGTGACTGATCATGTACTGATCACGTGACTGATCATGCACTGATCACGTGGCTATCATGCTCTGCTCACGTGGCTGATCATGCAGCGATCACGTAGCAACCATGTACTGGTCACGTGACTGATCATGCACTGATCACGTAATTGATCCTGCACTGATCACGTGGCTCATCATGCACTGATCACGTGGCTGATCACACATGTATCACGTGACTGATCATGCACTGATCACGTGGCTCTCATGCACTGATCACGTGGCTGTCATGCACTGATCACGTGGATATCATGCACTGATCACGTGGCTGATCACACACGTATCACATGACTGATCATGCACTGATCACGTGGCTATCATGCACTGATCACGTGGCTATCATGCACTGATCACGTGGCTATCATGCACTGATCACGTGGCTGATCATGCACTGATCACGTAGCTACCATGCACTGGTCACGTGACTGATCATGCACTGATCACGTGATTGATCATGCACTGATCACGTGGCTGATCATGCACTGATCACGTGGCTGATCATACACTGATCACGTAACTGATCATGCACTGATCACGTGACTGATCATGCACTGATCACGTGGCTATCATGCACTGATCACTTGGTGGACACACTGATCACGTGGCTGGTCATGCACTGATCACGTGGCTGATCATGCACTGATCACGTGACTGATCATGCACTGATCACGTGTCTGATCATGCACTGATCACGTGGCTATCATGCACTGCTCACGTGGCTGATCATGCATGATCACGCAGCTACCATGTACTGGTCACATGACTGATCATGCACTGATCACGTGACTGATCATGCACTGATCACGTGGCTATCATGCACTACTCACGTGGCTGATCATGCAATGATCATGTAGCTACCATGTACAGGTCACGTGAATGATCATACACCCATCAGGTGACTGATCATGCACTGATCACGTGGCTATCATGCACTGATCACGAGACTGATCATGCACTGTTCACGTCTATATCATGCACTGATCACATGACTGCCCATGCACTGATCACGTGGATGATCATACACTAATCTTGTGACAGATCATGCACTGATCACGTGGCTGATCATGCACTGATACCGTGACTGAGCATGGACTGATCACATGACTATCATGTAGTGATCACGTGACTTAATGGCGCTGATCATGTGACTGATCATGCGCTGATCATGTTTGCTATCATACACTGATCATGTGCCTCTGGAGGCAATAAACAAAGAGCTGAGTAGGCACGAATCAAACAGTCAGCAGGCAATAATCATGGAACTCAGGTGTGAGGAATCATGCTGCTCAGCTGGCAATAATCAAGCAGCTGAGCAGGCAGGAATTACGCAGCACAGCTGGCAATTGTCAAGCAGATGACAGGCAGGAATCGTGCAGCTCAGCTGGCAATTGTCAAGCAGATGAGCAGACAGTAATCACGCAGCTCAGCAGGCCCAGATCACGTGACTGAGCATGCACTGTTCACGTGGCTGATCATGCACTGATCACGTGATGATCATGCACTGATCGCTTGGATATCATGCACTGATCACGTGGCTGATCATACACTGTTCACGTGTCTGACCATGCACTGATCACGTGGCTGATCATACACTGCTCACGTAACTGATCATGCACTGATCACGTGGCTATCATGCACTGATCACGTGGCTGAACATGCACTGTTCACGTGGCTGATCACACACCTGTCACGTGACATATCATGCACTGATCACGTGGCACTCATGCACTGATCACGTGGCTGATCATACTCTGCTCACGTAACTCATGCACACATCACGTGGCTATCATGCACTGCTCACGTGGCTCGTCATGGAATGATCACGTAGCAACCATATACTGTAACGTGACTGATCATGCAAAGATCACGTAAATGATCATGCACTGTTCCCGTGACTGATCATGTACTGATCACGTGACTGATCATGCACTGATCACGTGGCTATCATGCTCTGCTCACGTGGCTGATCATGCAGCGATCACGTAGCAACCATGTACTGGTCACGTGACTGATCATGCACTGATCACGTAATTGATCATGCACTGATCACGTGGCTCATCATGCACTGATCACGTGGCTGATCACACATGTATCACGTGACTGATCATGCACTGATCACGTGGCTCTCATGCACTGATCACGTGGCTGTCATGCACTGATCACGTGGATATCATGCACTGATCACGTGGCTGATCACACACGTATCACGTGACTGATCATGCACTGATCACGTGGCTATCATGCACTGATCACGTGGCTGATCATGCAATCACGTGGCTATCATGCACTGATCACGTGGCTGATCATGCAATGATCACGTAGCTACCATGTACTGGTCACGTGACTGATCATGCACTGATCACGTAATTGATCATGCACTGATCATGTGGCTGATCATGCACTGATCACGTGGCTGATCATACACTGATCACGTAACTGATCATGCACTGATCACGTGACTGATCATGCACTGATCACGTGGCTATCATGCACTGATCACGTGGCTGACATACACTGATCACGTGGCTGATCATGCACTGATCACGTGGCTGATCATGCACTGATCACGTGACTGATCATGCACTGATCACGTGACTGATCATGCACTGATCACGTGGCTATCATGCACTGCTCGCGTGGCTGATCATGCCATGATCACGCAGCTACCATGTACTGGTCACATGACTGATCATGCACTGATCACGTGACTGATCATGCAGTGATCACGTGGCTATCATGCACTACTCACGTGGCTGATCATGCAATGATCATGTAGCTACCATGTACAGGTCACGTGAATGATCATACACCCATCAGGTGACTGATCATGCACTGATCACGTGGCTATCATGCACTGATCACGAGACTGATCATGCACTGATCACGTCTATATCATGCACTGATCACATGACTGCCCATGCACTGATCACGTGGATGATCATACACTAATCTTGTGACAGATCATGCACTGATCACGTGGCTGATCATGCACTGATACCGTGACTGAGCATGGACTGATCACATGACTATCATGTAGTGATCACGTGACTTAATGGCGCTGATCATGTGACTGATCATGCGCTGATCATGTTTGCTATCATACACTGATCATGTGCCTCTGGAGGCAATAAACAAAGAGCTGAGTAGGCACGAATCAAACAGTCAGCAGGCAATAATCATGGAACTCAGGTGTGAGGAATCATGCTGCTCAGCTGGCAATAATCAAGCAGCTGAGCAGGCAGGAATTACGCAGCACAGCTGGCAATTGTCAAGCAGATGACAGGCAGGAATCGTGCAGCTCAGCTGGCAATTGTCAAGCAGATGAGCAGACAGTAATCACGCAGCTCAGCAGGCCCAGATCACGTGACTGAGCATGCACTGTTCACGTGGCTGATCATACACTGATCACGTGATGATCATGCACTGATCACTTGATATCATGCACTGATCACGTGGCTGATCATACACTGTTCACGTGTCTGACCATGCACTGATCACGTGGCTGATCATACACTGCTCACGTAACTGATCATGCACTGATCACGTGGCTATCATGCACTGATCACGTGGCTGAACATGCACTGTTCACGTGGCTGATCACACACCTGTCACGTGACATATCATGCACTGATCACGTGGCACTCATGCACTGATCACGTGGCTGATCATACTCTGCTCACGTAACTCATGCACATCACGTGGCTATCATGCACTGCTCACGTGGCTCGTCATGGAATGATCACGTAGCAACCATATACTGTGCTGACTGATCATGCAAGATCACGTAAATGATCATGCACTGTTCACGTGACTGATCATGTACTGATCACGTGACTGATCATGCACTGATCACGTGGCTATCATGCACTGCTCACGTGGCTGATCATGCACGATCACGTAGCAACCATGTACTGGTCACGTGACTGATCATGCACTGATCACGTAATTGATCATGCACTGATCACGTGGCTCATCATGCACTGATCACGTGGCTGATCACACATGTATCACGTGACTGATCATGCACTGATCACGTGGCTCTCATGCACTGATCACGTGGCTGTCATGCACTGATCACGTGGATATCATGCACTGATCACGTGGCTGATCACACACGTATCACATGACTGATCATGCACTGATCACGTGGCTATCATGCACTGATCACGTGGCTATCATGCACTGATCACGTGGCTGATCATGCAATGATCACGTGGCTACCATGTACTGGTCACGTGACTGATCATGCACTGATCACGTAATTGATCATGCACTGATCATGTGGCTGATCATGCACTGATCACGTGGCTGATCATGCACTGATCACGTAACTGATCATGCACTGATCACGTGACTGATCATGCACTGATCACGTGGCTATCATGCACTGATCACGTGGCTGACATACACTGATCACGTGCCTGGTCATGCACTGATCACGTGGCTGATCATGCACTGATCACGTGACTGATCATGCACTGATCACGTGGCTATCATGCACTGCTCACGTGGCTGATCATGCATGATCACGCAGCTACCATGTACTGGTCACATGACTGATCATGCACTGATCACGTGACTGATCATGCAGTGATCACGTGGCTATCATGCACTACTCACGTGGCTGATCATGCAATGATCATGTAGCTACCATGTACAGGTCACGTGAATGATCATACACCCATCAGGTGACTGATCATGCACTGATCACGTGGCTATCATGCACTGATCACGAGACTGATCATGCACTGATCACGTCTATATCATGCACTGATCACATGACTGCCATGCACTGATCACGTGGATGATCATACACTAATCATGTGACAGATCATGCACTGATCACGTGGCTGATCATGCACTGATACCGTGACTGAGCATGGACTGATCACATGACTATCATGTAGTGATCACGTGACTTAATGGCGCTGATCATGTGACTGATCATGCGCTGATCATGTTTGCTATCATACACTGATCATGTGCCTCTGGAGGCAATAAACAAAGAGCTGAGTAGGCACGAATCAAACAGTCAGCAGGCAATAATCATGGAACTCAGGTGTGAGGAATCATGCTGCTCAGCTGGCAATAATCAAGCAGCTGAGCAGGCAGGAATTACGCAGCACAGCTGGCAATTGTCAAGCAGATGACAGGCAGGAATCGTGCAGCTCAGCTGGCAATTGTCAAGCAGATGAGCAGACAGTAATCACGCAGCTCAGCAGGCCCAGATCACGTGACTGAGCATGCACTGTTCACGTGGCTGATCATACACTGATCACGTGATGATCATGCACTGATCACTTGGATATCATGCACTGATCACGTGGCTGATCATACACTGTTCACGTGTCTGACCATGCACTGATCACGTGGCTGATCATACACTGCTCACGTAACTGATCATGCACTGATCACGTGGCTATCATGCACTGATCACGTGGCTGAACATGCACTGTTCACGTGGCTGATCACACACCTGTCACGTGACATATCATGCACTGATCACGTGGCACTCATGCACTGATCACGTGGCTGATCATACTCTGCTCACGTAACTCATGCACACATCACGTGGCTATCATGCACTGCTCACGTGGCTCGTCATGGAATGATCACGTAGCAACCATATACTGGTCACGTGACTGATCATGCAAAGATCACGTAAATGATCATGCACTGTTCACGTGACTGATCATGCACTGATCACGTGACTGATCATGCACTGATCACGTGGCTATCATGCACTGCTCACGTGGCTGATCATGCAACGATCACGTAGCAACCATGTACTGGTCACGTGACTGATCATGCACTGATCACGTAATTGATCATGCACTGATCACGTGGCTCATCATGCACTGATCACGTGGCTGATCACACATGTATCACGTGACTGATCATGCACTGATCACGTGGCTCTCATGCACTGATCACGTGGCTGTCATGCACTGATCACGTGGATATCATGCACTGATCACGTGGCTGATCACACACGTATCACATGACTGATCATGCACTGATCACGTGGCTATCATGCACTGATCGCGTGGCTATCATGCACTGATCACGTGGCTGATCATGCAATGATCACGTAGCTACCATGTACTGATCACGTGACTGATCATGCACTGATCACGTAATTGATCATGCACTGATCATGTGGCTGATCATGCACTGATCACGTGGCTGATCATACACTGATCACATAACTGATCATGCACTGATCACGTGACTGATCATGCACTGATCACGTGGCTATCATGCACTGATCACGTGGCTGACACATGCACTGATCACGTGCCTGATCATGCACTGATCACGTGGCTGATCATGCACTGATCACGTGACTGATCATGCACTGATCACGTGTCTGATCATGCACTGATCACGTGGCTATCATGCACTGCTCACGTGGCTGATCATGCCATGATCACGCAGCTACCATGTACTGGTCACATGACTGATCATGCACTGATCACGTGACTGATCATGCAGTGATCACGTGGCTATCATGCACTACTCACGTGGCTGATCATGCAATGATCATGTAGCTACCATGTACAGGTCACGTGAATGATCATACACCCATCAGGTGACTGATCATGCACTGATCACGTGGCTATCATGCACTGATCACGAGACTGATCATGCACTGATCACGTCTATATCATGCACTGATCACATGACTGCCCATGCACTGATCACGTGGATGATCATACACTAATCATGTGACAGATCATGCACTGATCACGTGGCTGATCATGCACTGATACCGTGACTGAGCATGGACTGATCACATGACTATCATGTAGTGATCACGTGACTTAATGGCGCTGATCATGTGACTGATCATGCGCTGATCATGTTTGCTATCATACACTGATCATGTGCCTCTGGAGGCAATAAACAAAGAGCTGAGTAGGCACGAATCAAACAGTCAGCAGGCAATAATCATGGAACTCAGGTGTGAGGAATCATGCTGCTCAGCTGGCAATAATCAAGCAGCTGAACAGGCAGGAATTACGCAGCACAGCTGGCAATTGTCAAGCAGATGACAGGCAGGAATCGTGCAGCTCAGCTGGCAATTGTCAAGCAGATGAGCAGACAGTAATCACGCAGCTCAGCAGGCCCAGATCACGTGACTGAGCATGCACTGTTCACGTGGCTGATCATACACTGATCACGTGATGATCATGCACTGATCACTTGGATATCATGCACTGATCACGTGGCTGATCATACACTGTTCACGTGTCTGACCATGCACTGATCACGTGGCTGATCATACACTGCTCACGTAACTGATCATGCACTGATCACGTGGCTATCATGCACTGATCACGTGGCTGAACATGCACTGTTCACGTGGCTGATCACACACCTGTCACGTGACATATCATGCACTGATCACGTGGCACTCATGCACTGATCACGTGGCTGATCATACTCTGCTCACGTAACTCATGCACACATCACGTGGCTATCATGCACTGCTCACGTGGCTCGTCATGGAATGATCACGTAGCAACCATATACTGGTCACGTGACTGATCATGCAAGATCACGTAAATGATCATGCACTGTTCACGTGACTGATCATGTACTGATCACGTGACTGATCATGCACTGATCACGTGGCTATCATGCACTGCTCACGTGGCTGATCATGCAACGATCACGTAGCAACCATGTACTGGTCACGTGACTGATCATGCACTGATCACGTAATTGATCATGCACTGATCACGTGGCTCATCATGCACTGATCACGTGGCTGATCACATGTATCACGTGACTGATCATGCACTGATCCGTGGCTCTCATGCACTGATCACGTGGCTGTCATGCACTGATCACGTGGATATCATGCACTGATCACGTGGCTGATCACACACGTATCACATGACTGATCATGCACTGATCACGTGGCTATCATGCACTGATCACGTGGCTATCATGCACTGATCACGTGGCTGATCATGCACTGATCACGTGGCTACCATGTACTGATCACGTGACTGATCATGCACTGATCACGTAACTGATCATGCACTGATCACGTGGCTGATCATGCACTGATCACGTGGCTGATCATGCACTGATCACGTGACTGATCATGCACTGATCACGTGGCTATCATGCACTGATCACGTGGCTGATCATGCATGATCACGCAGCTACCATGTACTGGTCACATGACTGATCATGCACTGATCACGTGACTGATCATGCACTGATCACGTGGCTATCATGCACTACTCACGTGGCTGATCATGCAATGATCATGTAGCTACCATGTACAGGTCACGTGAATGATCATACACCCATCAGGTGACTGATCATGCACTGATCACGTGGCTATCATGCACTGATCACGAGACTGATCATGCACTGATCACGTCTATATCATGCACTGATCACATGACTGCCCATGCACTGATCACGTGGATGTTCATACACTAATCTTGTGACAGATCATGCACTGATCACGTGGCTGATCATGCACTGATACCGTGACTGAGCATGGACTGATCACATGACTATCATGTAGTGATCACGTGACTTAATGGCGCTGATCATGTGACTGATCATGCGCTGATCATGTTTGCTATCATACACTGATCATGTGCCTCTGGAGGCAATAAACAAAGAGCTGAGTAGGCACGAATCAAACAGTCAGCAGGCAATAATCATGGAACTCAGGTGTGAGGAATCATGCTGCTCAGCTGGCAATAATCAAGCAGCTGAGCAGGCAGGAATTACGCAGCACAGCTGGCAATTGTCAAGCAGATGACAGGCAGGAATCGTGCAGCTCAGCTGGCAATTGTCAAGCAGATGAGCAGACAGTAATCACGCAGCTCAGCAGGCCCAGATCACGTGACTGAGCATGCACTGTTCACGTGGCTGATCATACACTGATCACGTGATGATCATGCACTGATCACTTGGATATCATGCACTGATCACGTGGCTGATCATACACTGTTCACGTGTCTGACCATGCACTGATCACGTGGCTGATCATACACTGCTCACGTAACTGATCATGCACTGATCACGTGGCTATCATGCACTGATCACGTGGCTGAACATGCACTGTTCACGTGGCTGATCACACACCTGTCACGTGACATATCATGCACTGATCACGTGGCACTCATGCACTGATCACGTGGCTGATCATACTCTGCTCACGTAACTCATGCACACATCACGTGGCTATCATGCACTGCTCACGTGGCTCGTCATGGAATGATCACGTAGCTATACTGGTCACGTGACTGATCATGCAAGATCACGTAAATGATCATGCACTGTTCACGTGACTGATCATGTACTGATCACGTGACTGATCATGCACTGATCACGTGGCTATCATGCACTGCTCACGTGGCTGATCATGCAACGATCACGTGGCAACCATGTACTGGTCACGTGACTGATCATGCACTGATCACGTAATTGATCATGCACTGATCACGTGGCTCATCATGCACTGATCACGTGGCTGATCACATGTATCACGTGACTGATCATGCACTGATCACGTGGCTCTCATGCACTGATCACGTGGCTGTCATGCACTGATCACGTGGATATCATGCACTGATCACGTGGCTGATCACACACGTATCACATGACTGATCATGCACTGATCACGTGGCTATCATGCACTGATCACGTGGCTATCATGCACTGATCACGTGGCTGATCATGCACTGATCACGTGCTACCATGTACTGATCACGTGACTGATCATGCACTGATCACGTGATTGATCATGCACTGATCACGTGGCTGATCATGCACTGATCACGTGGCTGATCATGCACTGATCACGTGACTGATCATGCACTGATCACGTGGCTATCATGCACTGATCACGTGGCTGATCATGCATGATCACGCAGCTACCATGCACTGGTCACATGACTGATCATGCACTGATCACGTGACTGATCATGCACTGATCACGTGGCTATCATGCACTACTCACGTGGCTGATCATGCAATGATCATGTAGCTACCATGTACAGGTCACGTGAATGATCATACACCCATCAGGTGACTGATCATGCACTGATCACGTGGCTATCATGCACTGATCACGGACTGATCATGCACTGATCACGTCTATATCATGCACTGATCACATGACTGCCCATGCACTGATCACGTGGATGATCATACACTAATCTTGTGACAGATCATGCACTGATCACGTGGCTGATCATGCACTGATACCGTGACTGAGCATGGACTGATCACATGACTATCATGTAGTGATCACGTGACTTAATGGCGCTGATCATGTGACTGATCATGCGCTGATCATGTTTGCTATCATACACTGATCATGTGCCTCTGGAGGCAATAAACAAAGAGCTGAGTAGGCACGAATCAAACAGTCAGCAGGCAATAATCATGGAACTCAGGTGTGAGGAATCATGCTGCTCAGCTGGCAATAATCAAGCAGCTGAGCAGGCAGGAATTCGCAGCACAGCTGGCAATTGTCAAGCAGATGACAGGCAGGAATCGTGCAGCTCAGCTGGCAATTGTCAAGCAGATGAGCAGACAGTAATCACGCAGCTCAGCAGGCCCAGATCACGTGACTGAGCATGCACTGTTCACGTGGCTGATCATACACTGATCACGTGATGATCATGCACTGATCACGTGGCTGATCATGCACTGTTCACGTGTCTGACCATGCACTGATCACGTGGCTGATCATACACTGCTCACGTAACTGATCATGCACTGATCACGTGGCTATCATGCACTGATCACGTGGCTGAACATGCACTGTTCACGTGGCTGATCACACACCTGTCACGTGACATATCATGCACTGATCACGTGGCACTCATGCACTGATCACGTGGCTGATCATACTCTGCTCACGTAACTCATGCACACATCACGTGGCTATCATGCACTGCTCACGTGGCTGTCATGGAATGATCACGTAGCTACCATATACTGGTCACGTGACTGATCATGCACAGATCACGTAAATGATCATGCACTGTTCACGTGACTGATCATGTACTGATCACGTGACTGATCATGCACTGATCACGTGGCTATCATGCTCTGCTCACGTGGCTGATCATGCAACGATCACGTAGCAACCATGTACTGGTCACGTGACTGATCATGCACTGATCACGTAATTGATCCTGCACTGATCACGTGGCTCATCATGCACTGATCACGTGGCTGATCACACATGTATCACGTGACTGATCATGCACTGATCACGTGGCTCTCATGCACTGATCACGTGGCTGTCATGCACTGATCACGTGGATATCATGCACTGATCACGTGGCTGATCACACACGTATCACATGACTGATCATGCACTGATCACGTGGCTATCATGCACTGATCACGTGGCTATCATGCACTGATCACGTGGCTGATCAGCAATGATCACGTAGCTACCATGTACTGGTCACGTGACTGATCATGCACTGATCACGTAATTGATCATGCACTGATCACGTGGCTGATCATGCACTGATCACGTGGCTGATCATGCACTGATCACGTGACTGATCATGCACTGATCACGTGGCTATCATGCACTGATCACGTGGCTGATCATGCATGATCACGCAGCTACCATGTACTGGTCACATGACTGATCATGCACTGATCACGTGACTGATCATGCAGTGATCACGTGGCTATCATGCACTACTCACGTGGCTGATCATGCAATGATCATGTAGCTACCATGTACAGGTCACGTGAATGATCATACACCCATCAGGTGACTGATCATGCACTGATCACGTGGCTATCATGCACTGATCACGAGACTGATCATGCACTGATCACGTCTATATCATGCACTGATCACATGACTGCCCATGCACTGATCACGTGGATGATCATACACTAATCATGTGACAGATCATGCACTGATCACGTGGCTGATCATGCACTGATACCGTGACTGAGCATGGACTGATCACATGACTATCATGTAGTGATCACGTGACTTAATGGCGCTGATCATGTGACTGATCATGCGCTGATCATGTTTGCTATCATACACTGATCATGTGCCTCTGGAGGCAATAAACAAAGAGCTGAGTAGGCACGAATCAAACAGTCAGCAGGCAATAATCATGGAACTCAGGTGTGAGGAATCATGCTGCTCAGCTGGCAATAATCAAGCAGCTGAGCAGGCAGGAATTACGCAGCACAGCTGGCAATTGTCAAGCAGATGACAGGCAGGAATCGTGCAGCTCAGCTGGCAATTGTCAAGCAGATGAGCAGACAGTAATCACGCAGCTCAGCAGGCCCAGATCACGTGACTGAGCATGCACTGTTCACGTGGCTGATCATACACTGATCACGTGACTTGGATATCATGCACTGATCACGTGGCTGATCATACACTGTTCACGTGTCTGACCATGCACTGATCACGTGGCTGATCATACACTGCTCACGTAACTGATCATGCACTGATCACGTGGCTATCATGCACTGATCACGTGGCTGAACATGCACTGTTCACGTGGCTGATCACACACCTGTCACGTGACATATCATGCACTGATCACGTGGCACTCATGCACTGATCACGTGGCTGATCATACTCTGCTCACGTAACTCATGCACACATCACGTGGCTATCATGCACTGCTCACGTGGCTCGTCATGGAATGATCACGTAGCAACCATATACTGGTCACGTGACTGATCATGCACAGATCACGTAAATGATCATGCACTGTTCACGTGACTGATCATGTACTGATCACGTGACTGATCATGCACTGATCACGTGGCTATCATGCTCTGCTCACGTGGCTGATCATGCAACGATCACGTAGCAACCATGTACTGGTCACGTGACTGATCATGCACTGATCACGTAATTGATCCTGCACTGATCACGTGGCTCATCATGCACTGATCACGTGGCTGATCACACATGTATCACGTGACTGATCATGCACTGATCACGTGGCTCTCATGCACTGATCACGTGGCTGTCATGCACTGATCACGTGGATATCATGCACTGATCACGTGGCTGATCACACACGTATCACATGACTGATCATGCACTGATCACGTGGCTATCATGCACTGATCACGTGGCTATCATGCACTGATCACGTGGCTGATCATGCACTGATCACGTGCTATCATGCACTGATCACGTGACTGATCATGCACTGATCACGTGATTGATCATGCACTGATCACGTGGCTGATCATGCACTGATCACGTGGCTGATCATGCACTGATCACGTGACTGATCATGCACTGATCACGTGGCTATCATGCACTGATCACGTGGCTGATCATGCATGATCACGCTACCATGTACTGGTCACATGACTGATCATGCACTGATCACGTGACTGATCATGCAGTGATCACGTGGCTATCATGCACTACTCACGTGGCTGATCATGCAATGATCATGTAGCTACCATGTACAGGTCACGTGAATGATCATACACCCATCAGGTGACTGATCATGCACTGATCACGTGGCTATCATGCACTGATCACGAGACTGATCATGCACTGATCACGTCTATATCATGCACTGATCACATGACTGCCCATGCACTGATCACGTGGATGATCATACACTAATCATGTGACAGATCATGCACTGATCACGTGGCTGATCATGCACTGATACCGTGACTGAGCATGGACTGATCACATGACTATCATGTAGTGATCACGTGACTTAATGGCGCTGATCATGTGACTGATCATGCGCTGATCATGTTTGCTATCATACACTGATCATGTGCCTCTGGAGGCAATAAACAAAGAGCTGAGTAGGCACGAATCAAACAGTCAGCAGGCAATAATCATGGAACTCAGGTGTGAGGAATCATGCTGCTCAGCTGGCAATAATCAAGCAGCTGAGCAGGCAGGAATTACGCAGCACAGCTGGCAATTGTCAAGCAGATGACAGGCAGGAATCGTGCAGCTCAGCTGGCAATTGTCAAGCAGATGAGCAGACAGTAATCACGCAGCTCAGCAGGCCCAGATCACGTGACTGAGCATGCACTGTTCACGTGGCTGATCATACACTGATCACGTGATGATCATGCACTGATCACTTGGATATCATGCACTGATCACGTGGCTGATCATACACTGTTCACGTGTCTGACCATGCACTGATCACGTGGCTGATCATACACTGCTCACGTAACTGATCATGCACTGATCACGTGGCTATCATGCACTGATCACGTGGCTGAACATGCACTGTTCACGTGGCTGATCACACTGTCACGTGACATATCATGCACTGATCACGTGGCACTCATGCACTGATCACGTGGCTGATCATACTCTGCTCACGTAACTCATGCACACATCACGTGGCTATCATGCACTGCTCACGTGGCTCGTCATGGAATGATCACGTAGCTACCATATACTGGTCACGTGACTGATCATGCACAGATCACGTAAATGATCATGCACTGTTCACGTGACTGATCATGTACTGATCACGTGACTGATCATGCACTGATCACGTGGCTATCATGCTCTGCTCACGTGGCTGATCATGCAACGATCACGTAGCAACCATGTACTGGTCACGTGACTGATCATGCACTGATCACGTAATTGATCATGCACTGATCACGTGGCTCATCATGCACTGATCACGTGGCTGATCACATGTATCACGTGACTGATCATGCACTGATCCGTGGCTCTCATGCACTGATCACGTGGCTGTCATGCACTGATCACGTGGATATCATGCACTGATCACGTGGCTGATCACACGCGTATCACATGACTGATCATGCACTGATCACGTGGCTATCATGCACTGATCACGTGGCTATCATGCACTGATCACGTGGCTGATCATGCACTGATCACGTGCTATCATGCACTGATCACGTGACTGATCATGCACTGATCACGTAATTGATCATGCACTGATCACGTGGCTGATCATGCACTGATCACGTGGCTGATCATGCACTGATCACGTGACTGATCATGCACTGATCACGTGGCTATCATGCACTGATCACGTGGCTGATCATGCATGATCACGCAGCTACCATGTACTGGTCACATGACTGATCATGCACTGATCACGTGACTGATCATGCAGTGATCACGTGGCTATCATGCACTACTCACGTGGCTGATCATGCAATGATCATGTAGCTACCATGTACAGGTCACGTGAATGATCATACACCCATCAGGTGACTGATCATGCACTGATCACGTGGCTATCATGCACTGATCACGAGACTGATCATGCACTGATCACGTCTATATCATGCACTGATCACATGACTGCCCATGCACTGATCACGTGGATGATCATACACTAATCTTGTGACAGATCATGCACTGATCACGTGGCTGATCATGCACTGATACCGTGACTGAGCATGGACTGATCACATGACTATCATGTAGTGATCACATGACTTAATGGCGCTGATCATGTGACTGATCATGCGCTGATCATGTTTGCTATCATACACTGATCATGTGCCTCTGGAGGCAATAAACAAAGAGCTGAGTAGGCACGAATCAAACAGTCAGCAGGCAATAATCATGGAACTCAGGTGTGAGGAATCATGCTGCTCAGCTGGCAATAATCAAGCAGCTGAGCAGGCAGGAATTACGCAGCACAGCTGGCAATTGTCAAGCAGATGACAGGCAGGAATCGTGCAGCTCAGCTGGCAATTGTCAAGCAGATGAGCAGACAGTAATCACGCAGCTCAGCAGGCCCAGATCACGTGACTGAGCATGCACTGTTCACGTGGATGATCATACACTAATCACGTGACAGATCATGCACTGATCACGTGGCTGATCTTACACTGTTCACGTGTCTGACCATGCACTGATCACGTGGCTGATACACTGCTCACGTAACTGATCATGCACTGATCACGTGGCTATCATGCACTGATCACGTGGCTGAACATGCACTGTTCACGTGGCTGATCACACACCTGTCACGTGACATATCATGCACTGATCACGTGGCACTCATGCACTGATCACGTGGCTGATCATACTCTGCTCACGTAACTCATGCACACATCACGTGGCTATCATGCACTGCTCACGTGGCTCGTCATGGAATGATCACGTAGCTACCATATACTGGTCACGTGACTGATCATGCACAGATCACGTAAATGATCATGCACTGTTCACGTGACTGATCATGTACTGATCACGTGACTGATCATGCACTGATCACGTGGCTATCATGCTCTGCTCACGTGGCTGATCATGCAACGATCACGTAGCAACCATGTACTGGTCACGTGACTGATCATGCACTGATCACGTAATTGATCCTGCACTGATCACGTGGCTCATCATGCACTGATCACGTGGCTGATCACACATGTATCACGTGACTGATCATGCACTGATCACGTGGCTCTCATGCACTGATCACGTGGCTGTCATGCACTGATCACGTGGATATCATGCACTGATCACGTGGCTGATCACTGCTATCACATGACTGATCATGCACTGATCACGTGGCTATCATGCACTGATCACGTGGCTATCATGCACTGATCACGTGGCTGATCATGCAATGATCACGTAGCTACCATGTACTGGTCACGTGACTGATCATGCACTGATCACGTAATTGATCATGCACTGATCATGTGGCTGATCATGCACTGATCACGTGGCTGATCATGCACTGATCACGTGACTGATCATGCACTGATCACGTGACTGATCATGCACTGATCACGTGGCTATCATGCACTGATCACGTGGCTGATCATGCACTGATCACGTGCCTGATCATGCACTGATCACGTGGCTGATCATGCACTGATCACGTGACTGATCATGCACTGATCACGTGGCTATCATGCACTGCTCACGTGGCTGATCATGCATGATCACGTGGCTACCATGTACTGGTCACATGACTGATCATGCACTGATCACGTGACTGATCATGCACTGATCACGTGGCTATCATGCACTGATCACGTGGCTGATCATGCAATGATCATGTAGCTACCATGTACAGGTCACGTGAATGATCATACACCCATCAGGTGACTGATCATGCACTGATCACGTGGCTATCATGCACTGATCACGTGACTGATCATGCACTGATCACGTCTATATCATGCACTGATCACATGACTGCCCATGCACTGATCACGTGGATGATCATACACTGATCACGTGACTGATCATGCACTGATCACGTGGCTGATCATGCACTGATACCGTGACTGAGCATGGACTGATCACATGACTATCATGTAGTGATCACGTGACTTAATGGCACTGATCATGTGACTGATCATGCGCTGATCATGTTTGCTATCATACACTGATCATGTGCCTCTGGAGGCAATAAACAAAGAGCTGAGTAGGCACGAATCAAACAGTCAGCAGGCAATAATCATGGAACTCAGGTGTGAGGAATCATGCTGCTCAGCTGGCAATAATCAAGCAGCTGAGCAGGCAGGAATCAGCAGCACAGCTGGCAATTGTCAAGCAGATGACAGGCAGGAATCGTGCAGCTCAGCTGGCAATTGTCAAGCAGATGAGCAGACAGTAATCACGCAGCTCAGCAGGCCCTGATCACGTGACTGATCATGCACTGTTCACGTGGCTGATCATACACTGATCACGTGATGATCATGCACTGATCACGTGGATATCATGCACTGATCACGTGGCTGATCATGCACTGATCACGTGTCTGATCATGCACTGATCACGTGGCTGATCATGCACTGATCACGTAGCTACCATGTACTGGTCACGTGACTGATCATACTGATCACGTGACTGATCATGCACTGATCACGTGGCTATCATGCACTGATCACGAGACTGATCATGCACTGATCACGTCTATATCATGCACTGATCACATGACTGCCCATGCACTGATCACGTGGATGATCATACACTAATCATGTGACAGATCATGCACTGATCACGTGGCTGATCATGCACTGATACCGTGACTGAGCATGGACTGATCACATGACTATCATGTAGTGATCACGTGACTTAATGGCGCTGATCATGTGACTGATCATGCACTGATCATGTTTGCTATCATACACTGATCATGTGCCTCTGGAGGCAATAAACAAAGAGCTGAGTAGGCACGAATCAAACAGTCAGCAGGCAATAATCATGGAACTCAGGTGTGAGGAATCATGCTGCTCAGCTGGCAATAATCAAGCAGCTGAGCAGGCAGGAATTATGCAGCACAGCTGGCAATTGTCAAGCAGATGACAGGCAGGAATCGTGCAGCTCAGCTGGCAATTGTCAAGCAGATGAGCAGACAGTAATCACGCAGCTCAGCAGGCCCAGATCACGTGACTGAGCATGCACTGTTCACGTGGCTGATCATACACTGATCACGTGATGATCATGCACTGATCACGTGGCTGATCATGCACTGTTCACGTGTCTGACCATGCACTGATCACGTGGCTGATCATACACTGCTCACGTAACTGATCATGCACTGATCACGTGGCTATCATGCACTGATCACGTGGCTGAACATGCACTGTTCACGTGGCTGATCACACACCTGTCACGTGACATATCATGCACTGATCACGTGGCACTCATGCACTGATCACGTGGCTGATCATACTCTGCTCACGTAACTCATGCACACATCACGTGGCTATCATGCACTGCTCACGTGGCTCGTCATGGAATGATCACGTAGCAACCATATACTGGTCACGTGACTGATCATGCAAAGATCACGTAAATGATCATGCACTGTTCACGTGACTGATCATGTACTGATCACGTGACTGATCATGCACTGATCACGTGGCTATCATGCTCTGCTCACGTGGCTGATCATGCACGATCACGTAGCAACCATGTACTGGTCACGTGACTGATCATGCACTGATCACGTAATTGATCATGCACTGATCACGTGGCTCATCATGCACTGATCACGTGGCTGATCACACATGTATCACGTGACTGATCATGCACTGATCACGTGGCTCTCATGCACTGATCACGTGGCTGTCATGCACTGATCACGTGGATATCATGCACTGATCACGTGGCTGATCACACGTATCACGTGACTGATCATGCACTGATCACGTGGCTATCATGCACTGATCACGTGGCTATCATGCACTGATCACGTGGCTGATCATGCAATGATCACGTAGCTACCATGTACTGATCACGTGACTGATCATGCACTGATCACGTAATTGATCATGCACTGATCACGTGGCTGATCATGCACTGATCACGTGGCTGATCATGCACTGATCACGTGACTGATCATGCACTGATCACGTGGCTATCATGCACTGCTCACGTGGCTGATCATGCATGATCACGCAGCTACCATGTACTGGTCACATGACTGATCATGCACTGATCACGTGACTGATCATGCAGTGATCACGTGGCTATCATGCACTACTCACGTGGCTGATCATGCAATGATCATGTAGCTACCATGTACAGGTCACGTGAATGATCATACACCCATCAGGTGACTGATCATGCACTGATCACGTGGCTATCATGCACTGATCACGAGACTGATCATGCACTGATCACGTCTATATCATGCACTGATCACATGACTGCCCATGCACTGATCACGTGGATGATCATACACTAATCTTGTGACAGATCATGCACTGATCACGTGGCTGATCATGCACTGATACCGTGACTGAGCATGGACTGATCACATGACTATCATGTAGTGATCACGTGACTTAATGGCGCTGATCATGTGACTGATCATGCGCTGATCATGTTTGCTATCATACACTGATCATGTGCCTCTGGAGGCAATAAACAAAGAGCTGAGTAGGCACGAATCAAACAGTCAGCAGGCAATAATCATGGAACTCAGGTGTGAGGAATCATGCTGCTCAGCTGGCAATAATCAAGCAGCTGAGCAGGCAGGAATTACGCAGCACAGCTGGCAATTGTCAAGCAGATGACAGGCAGGAATCGTGCAGCTCAGCTGGCAATTGTCAAGCAGATGAGCAGACAGTAATCACGCAGCTCAGCAGGCCCAGATCACGTGACTGAGCATGCACTGTTCACGTGGCTGATCATACACTGATCACGTGATGATCATGCACTGATCACTTGGATATCATGCACTGATCACGTGGCTGATCATACACTGTTCACGTGTCTGACCATGCACTGATCACGTGGCTGATCATACACTGCTCACGTAACTGATCATGCACTGATCACGTGGCTATCATGCACTGATCACGTGGCTGAACATGCACTGTTCACGTGGCTGATCACACACTGTCACGTGACATATCATGCACTGATCACGTGGCACTCATGCACTGATCACGTGGCTGATCATACTCTGCTCACGTAACTCATGCACACATCACGTGGCTATCATGCACTGCTCACGTGGCTCGTCATGGAATGATCACGTAGCACCATATACTGGTCACGTGACTGATCATGCACAGATCACGTAAATGATCATGCACTGTTCACGTGACTGATCATGTACTGATCACGTGACTGATCATGCACTGATCACGTGGCTATCATGCTCTGCTCACGTGGCTGATCATGCATGATCACGTAGCAACCATGTACTGGTCACGTGACTGATCATGCACTGATCACGTAATTGATCATGCACTGATCACGTGGCTCATCATGCACTGATCACGTGGCTGATCACACTGATCACGTGACTGATCATGCACTGATCACGTGGCTCTCATGCACTGATCACGTGGCTGTCATGCACTGATCACGTGGATATCATGCACTGATCACGTGGCTGATCACACATATCACATGACTGATCATGCACTGATCACGTGGCTATCATGCACTGATCACGTGGCTATCATGCACTGATCACGTGGCTGATCATGCACTGATCACGTGGCTACCATGCACTGATCACGTGACTGATCATGCACTGATCACGTAATTGATCATGCACTGATCACGTGGCTGATCATGCACTGATCACGTGGCTGATCATGCACTGATCACGTGACTGATCATGCACTGATCACGTGGCTATCATGCACTGATCACGTGGCTGATCATGCATGATCGCGGCTACCATGTACTGGTCACATGACTGATCATGCACTGATCACGTGACTGATCATGCAGTGATCACGTGGCTATCATGCACTACTCACGTGGCTGATCATGCAATGATCATGTAGCTACCATGTACAGGTCACGTGAATGATCATACACCCATCAGGTGACTGATCATGCACTGATCACGTGGCTATCATGCACTGATCACGAGACTGATCATGCACTGATCACGTCTATATCATGCACTGATCACATGACTGCCCATGCACTGATCACGTGGATGATCATACACTAATCATGTGACAGATCATGCACTGATCACGTGGCTGATCATGCACTGATACCGTGACTGAGCATGGACTGATCACATGACTATCATGTAGTGATCACGTGACTTAATGGCGCTGATCATGTGACTGATCATGCGCTGATCATGTTTGCTATCATACACTGATCATGTGCCTCTGGAGGCAATAAACAAAGAGCTGAGTAGGCACGAATCAAACAGTCAGCAGGCAATAATCATGGAACTCAGGTGTGAGGAATCATGCTGCTCAGCTGGCAATAATCAAGCAGCTGAGCAGGCAGGAATTACGCAGCACAGCTGGCAATTGTCAAGCAGATGACAGGCAGGAATCGTGCAGCTCAGCTGGCAATTGTCAAGCAGATGAGCAGACAGTAATCACGCAGCTCAGCAGGCCCAGATCACGTGACTGAGCATGCACTGTTCACGTGGCTGATCATACACTGATCACGTGATGATCATGCACTGATCACTTGGATATCATGCACTGATCACGTGGCTGATCATACACTGTTCACGTGTCTGACCATGCACTGATCACGTGGCTGATCATACACTGCTCACGTAACTGATCATGCACTGATCACGTGGCTATCATGCACTGATCACGTGGCTGAACATGCACTGTTCACGTGGCTGATCACACACCTGTCACGTGACATATCATGCACTGATCACGTGGCACTCATGCACTGATCACGTGGCTGATCATACTCTGCTCACGTAACTCATGCACACATCACGTGGCTATCATGCACTGCTCACGTGGCTCGTCATGGAATGATCACGTAGCTACCATATACTGGTCACGTGACTGATCATGCACTGATCACGTAAATGATCATGCACTGTTCACGTGACTGATCATGTACTGATCACGTGACTGATCATGCACTGATCACGTGGCTATCATGCTCTGCTCACGTGGCTGATCATGCACGATCACGTGGCAACCATGTACTGGTCACGTGACTGATCATGCACTGATCACGTAATTGATCCTGCACTGATCACGTGGCTCATCATGCACTGATCACGTGGCTGATCACACATGTATCACGTGACTGATCATGCACTGATCCGTGGCTATCATGCACTGATCACGTGGCTGTCATGCACTGATCACGTGGATATCATGCACTGATCGTGGCTGATCATGCGTATCACGTGACTGATCATGCACTGATCACGTGGCTATCATGCACTGATCACGTGGCTGATCATGCACTGATCACGTGGCTGATCATGCACTGATCACGTGCTACCATGTACTGATCACGTGCTGATCATGCACTGATCACGTAATTGATCATGCACTGATCACGTGGCTGATCATGCACTGATCACGTGGCTGATCATACACTGATCACGTGACTGATCATGCACTGATCACGTGACTGATCATGCACTGATCACGTGGCTATCATGCACTGATCACGTGGCTGATCATGCACTGATCACGTGACTGATCATGCACTGATCACGTGGCTGATCATACACTGATCACGTGACTGATCATGCACTGATCACGTGGCTGATCATGCACTGATACCGTGACTGAGCATGGACTGATCACATGACTATCATGTAGTGATCACGTGACTTAATGGCGCTGATCATGTGACTGATCATGCGCTGATCATGTTTGCTATCATACACTGATCATGTGCCTCTGGAGGCAATAAACAAAGAGCTGAGTAGGCACGAATCAAACAGTCAGCAGGCAATAATCATGGAACTCAGGTGTGAGGAATCATGCTGCTCAGCTGGCAATAATCAAGCAGCTGAGCAGGCAGGAATTACGCAGCACAGCTGGCAATTGTCAAGCAGATGACAGGCAGGAATCGTGCAGCTCAGCTGGCAATTGTCAAGCAGATGAGCAGACAGTAATCACGCAGCTCAGCAGGCCCAGATCACGTGACTGAGCATGCACTGTTCACGTGGCTGATCATACACTGATCACGTGATGATCATGCACTGATCACTTGGATATCATGCACTGATCACGTGGCTGATCATACACTGTTCACGTGTCTGACCATGCACTGATCACGTGGCTGATCATACACTGCTCACGTAACTGATCATGCACTGATCACGTGGCTATCATGCACTGATCACGTGGCTGAACATGCACTGTTCACGTGGCTGATCACACACCTGTCACGTGACATATCATGCACTGATCACGTGGCACTCATGCACTGATCACGTGGCTGATCATACTCTGCTCACGTAACTCATGCACACATCACGTGGCTATCATGCACTGCTCACGTGGCTCGTCATGGAATGATCAGTAACCATATACTGGTACGTGACTGATCATGCAATGATCACGTAAATGATCATGCACTGTTCACGTGACTGATCATGTACTGATCACGTGACTGATCATGCACTGACACGTGGCTATCATGCTCTGCTCACGTGGCTGATCATGCAACGATCACGTAGCAACCATGTACTGGTCACGTGACTGATCATGCACTGATCACGTAATTGATCCTGCACTGATCACGTGGCTCATCATGCACTGATCACGTGGCTGATCACACATGTATCACGTGACTGATCATGCACTGATCCGTGGCTCTCATGCACTGATCACGTGGCTGTCATGCACTGATCACGTGGATATCATGCACTGATCACGTGGCTGATCACACACGTATCACATGACTGATCATGCACTGATCACGTGGCTATCATGCACTGATCACGTGGCTATCATGCACTGATCACGTGGCTGATCATGCAATGATCACGTAGCTACCATGTACTGGTCACGTGACTGATCATGCACTGATCACGTATTGATCATGCACTGATCATGTGGCTGATCATGCACTGATCACGTGGCTGATCATGCACTGATCATAACTGATCATGCACTGATCACGTGACTGATCATGCACTGATCACGTGGCTATCATGCACTGATCACGTGGCTGACATACACTGATCACGTGCCTGGTCATGCACTGATCACGTGGCTGATCATGCACTGATCACGTGACTGATCATGCACTGATCACGTGTCTGATCATGCACTGATCACGTGGCTATCATGCACTGCTCACGTGGCTGATCATGCATGATCACGCAGCTACCATGTACTGGTCACATGACTGATCATGCACTGATCACGTGACTGATCATGCAGTGATCACGTGGCTATCATGCACTACTCACGTGGCTGATCATGCAATGATCATGTAGCTACCATGTACAGGTCACGTGAATGATCATACACCCATCAGGTGACTGATCATGCACTGATCACGTGGCTATCATGCACTGATCACGAGACTGATCATGCACTGTTCACGTCTATATCATGCACTGATCACATGACTGCCCATGCACTGATCACGTGGATGATCATACACTAATCTTGTGACAGATCATGCACTGATCACGTGGCTGATCATGCACTGATACCGTGACTGAGCATGGACTGATCACATGACTATCATGTAGTGATCACGTGACTTAATGGCGCTGATCATGTGACTGATCATGCGCTGATCATGTTTGCTATCATACACTGATCATGTGCCTCTGGAGGCAATAAACAAAGAGCTGAGTAGGCACGAATCAAACAGTCAGCAGGCAATAATCATGGAACTCAGGTGTGAGGAATCATGCTGCTCAGCTGGCAATAATCAAGCAGCTGAGCAGGCAGGAATTACGCAGCACAGCTGGCAATTGTCAAGCAGATGACAGGCAGGAATCGTGCAGCTCAGCTGGCAATTGTCAAGCAGATGAGCAGACAGTAATCACGCAGCTCAGCAGGCCCAGATCACGTGACTGAGCATGCACTGTTCACGTGGCTGATCATACTGATCACGTG
This sequence comes from Bos javanicus, assembly GCF_032452875.1. Taxonomy (NCBI): domain Eukaryota; kingdom Metazoa; phylum Chordata; class Mammalia; order Artiodactyla; family Bovidae; genus Bos; species Bos javanicus. The sequence continues at coordinate 112,794 of NW_026894286.1, read as the reverse complement.
ATGATCATGCACTGATCACGTGGATATCATGCACTGATCACGTGGCTGATCATGCACTGTTCACGTGTCTGACCATGCACTGATCACGTGGCTGATCATGCACTGCTCACGTAACTGATCATGCACTGATCACGTGGCTATCATGCACTGATCACGTGGCTGATCATGCACTGATCACGTGGCTGATCACACACTGTCACGTGACTATCATGCACTGATCACGTGGCATCATGCACTGATCACGTGGCTGATCATACACTGATCACGTGACTGATCATGCACTGATCACGTGGCTGATCATGCACTGATCACGTGACTGATCATGCACTGATCACGTGGCTATCATGCACTGATCACGTGGCTGATCATGCACTGATCACGTGGCTGATCACACTGTCACGTGACTATCATGCACTGATCACGTGGCACTCATGCACTGATCACGTGGCTGATCATCTCTGCTCACGTGACTCATGCACACATCACGTGGCTATCATGCACTGATCACGTGGCTGTCATGCAATGATCACGTAGCAACCACTGATCACGTGACTGATCATGCACTGATCACGTAAATGATCATGCACTGTTCACGTGACTGATCATGCACTGATCACGTGACTGATCATGCACTGATCACGTGGCTATCATGCACTGATCACGTGGCTGATCATGCACTGATCACGTAGCAACCATGTACTGATCACGTGACTGATCATGCACTGATCACGTAATTGATCATGCACTGATCACGTGGCTGATCATGCACTGATCACGTGGCTGATCACACTGTATCACGTGACTGATCATGCACTGATCACGTGGCTATCATGCACTGATCACGTGGCTGTCATGCACTGATCACGTGGATATCATGCACTGATCACGTGGCTGATCATGCGTATCACATGACTGATCATGCACTGATCACGTGGCTATCATGCACTGATCACGTGGCTATCATGCACTGATCACGTGGCTGATCATGCAATGATCACGTAGCTACCATGTACTGGTCACGTGACTGATCATGCACTGATCACGTAATTGATCATGCACTGATCATGTGGCTGATCATGCACTGATCACGTGGCTGATCATGCACTGATCACGTAACTGATCATGCACTGATCACGTGACTGATCATGCACTGATCACGTGGCTATCATGCACTGATCACGTGGCTGATCATACACTGATCACGTGCCTGATCATGCACTGATCACGTGGCTGATCATGCACTGATCACGTGACTGATCATGCACTGATCACGTGTCTGATCATGCACTGATCACGTGGCTATCATGCACTGCTCACGTGGCTGATCATGCATGATCACGCAGCTACCATGTACTGGTCACATGACTGATCATGCACTGATCACGTGACTGATCATGCACTGATCACGTGGCTATCATGCACTACTCACGTGGCTGATCATGCAATGATCATGTAGCTACCATGTACAGGTCACGTGAATGATCATACACCCATCAGGTGACTGATCATGCACTGATCACGTGGCTATCATGCACTGATCACGAGACTGATCATGCACTGATCACGTCTATATCATGCACTGATCACATGACTGCCCATGCACTGATCACGTGGATGATCATACACTAATCATGTGACAGATCATGCACTGATCACGTGGCTGATCATGCACTGATACCGTGACTGAGCATGGACTGATCACATGACTATCATGTAGTGATCACGTGACTTAATGGCGCTGATCATGTGACTGATCATGCGCTGATCATGTTTGCTATCATACACTGATCATGTGCCTCTGGAGGCAATAAACAAAGAGCTGAGTAGGCACGAATCAAACAGTCAGCAGGCAATAATCATGGAACTCAGGTGTGAGGAATCATGCTGCTCAGCTGGCAATAATCAAGCAGCTGAGCAGGCAGGAATTACGCAGCACAGCTGGCAATTGTCAAGCAGATGACAGGCAGGAATCGTGCAGCTCAGCTGGCAATTGTCAAGCAGATGAGCAGACAGTAATCACGCAGCTCAGCAGGCCCAGATCACGTGACTGAGCATGCACTGTTCACGTGGCTGATCATACACTGATCACGTGATGATCATGCACTGATCACTTGGATATCATGCACTGATCACGTGGCTGATCATACACTGTTCACGTGTCTGACCATGCACTGATCACGTGGCTGATCATACACTGCTCACGTAACTGATCATGCACTGATCACGTGGCTATCATGCACTGATCACGTGGCTGAACATGCACTGTTCACGTGGCTGATCACACACCTGTCACGTGACATATCATGCACTGATCACGTGGCACTCATGCACTGATCACGTGGCTGATCATACTCTGCTCACGTAACTCATGCACACATCACGTGGCTATCATGCACTGCTCACGTGGCTCGTCATGGAATGATCACGTAGCAACCATATACTGGTCACGTGACTGATCATGCACTGATCACGTAAATGATCATGCACTGTTCACGTGACTGATCATGTACTGATCACGTGACTGATCATGCACTGATCACGTGGCTATCATGCACTGCTCACGTGGCTGATCATGCAACGATCACGTAGCAACCATGTACTGGTCACGTGACTGATCATGCACTGATCACGTAATTGATCATGCACTGATCACGTGGCTCATCATGCACTGATCACGTGGCTGATCACACATGATCACGTGACTGATCATGCACTGATCACGTGGCTCTCATGCACTGATCACGTGGCTGTCATGCACTGATCACGTGGATATCATGCACTGATCACGTGGCTGATCACACACTGTATCACATGACTGATCATGCACTGATCACGTGGCTATCATGCACTGATCACGTGGCTATCATGCACTGATCACGTGGCTGATCATGCAATGATCACGTGGCTACCATGCACTGATCACGTGACTGATCATGCACTGATCACGTAATTGATCATGCACTGATCACGTGGCTGATCATGCACTGATCACGTGGCTGATCATGCACTGATCACGTGACTGATCATGCACTGATCACGTGGCTATCATGCACTGATCACGTGGCTGATCATGCATGATCACGTGCCTTCATGTACTGGTCACATGACTGATCATGCACTGATCACGTGACTGATCATGCAGTGATCACGTGGCTATCATGCACTACTCACGTGGCTGATCATGCAATGATCATGTAGCTACCATGTACAGGTCACGTGAATGATCATACACCCATCAGGTGACTGATCATGCACTGATCACGTGGCTATCATGCACTGATCACGAGACTGATCATGCACTGATCACGTCTATATCATGCACTGATCACATGACTGCCCATGCACTGATCACGTGGATGATCATACACTAATCATGTGACAGATCATGCACTGATCACGTGGCTGATCATGCACTGATACCGTGACTGAGCATGGACTGATCACATGACTATCATGTAGTGATCACGTGACTTAATGGCGCTGATCATGTGACTGATCATGCGCTGATCATGTTTGCTATCATACACTGATCATGTGCCTCTGGAGGCAATAAACAAAGAGCTGAGTAGGCACGAATCAAACAGTCAGCAGGCAATAATCATGGAACTCAGGTGTGAGGAATCATGCTGCTCAGCTGGCAATAATCAAGCAGCTGAGCAGGCAGGAATTACGCAGCACAGCTGGCAATTGTCAAGCAGATGACAGGCAGGAATCGTGCAGCTCAGCTGGCAATTGTCAAGCAGATGAGCAGACAGTAATCACGCAGCTCAGCAGGCCCAGATCACGTGACTGAGCATGCACTGTTCACGTGGCTGATCATGCACTGATCACGTGATGATCATGCACTGATCACGTGGCTGATCATGCACTGTTCACGTGTCTGACCATGCACTGATCACGTGGCTGATCATACACTGCTCACGTAACTGATCATGCACTGATCACGTGGCTATCATGCACTGATCACGTGGCTGAACATGCACTGTTCACGTGGCTGATCACACACCTGTCACGTGACATATCATGCACTGATCACGTGGCACTCATGCACTGATCACGTGGCTGATCATACTCTGCTCACGTAACTCATGCACACACGTGGCTATCATGCACTGCTCACGTGGCTCGTCATGGAATGATCACGTAGCTACCATATACTGGTCACGTGACTGATCATGCTGATCACGTAAATGATCATGCACTGTTCACGTGACTGATCATGTACTGATCACGTGACTGATCATGCACTGATCACGTGGCTATCATGCTCTGCTCACGTGGCTGATCATGCAACGATCACAGCAACCATGTACTGGTCACGTGACTGATCATGCACTGATCACGTAATTGATCCTGCACTGATCACGTGGCTCATCATGCACTGATCACGTGGCTGATCACACATGTATCACGTGACTGATCATGCACTGATCACGTGGCTCTCATGCACTGATCACGTGGCTGTCATGCACTGATCACGTGGATATCATGCACTGATCACGTGGCTGATCACACACGTATCACATGACTGATCATGCACTGATCACGTGGCTATCATGCACTGATCACGTGGCTATCATGCACTGATCACGTGGCTGATCATGCACTGATCACGTGGCTATCATGCACTGATCACGTGACTGATCATGCACTGATCACGTGGCTGATCATGCACTGATCATGTGGCTGATCATGCACTGATCACGTGGCTGATCATGCACTGATCACGTGACTGATCATGCACTGATCACGTGGCTATCATGCACTGCTCACGTGGCTGATCATGCACTGATCACGCAGCTACCATGTACTGGTCACATGACTGATCATGCACTGATCACGTGACTGATCATGCAGTGATCACGTGGCTATCATGCACTACTCACGTGGCTGATCATGCAATGATCATGTAGCTACCATGTACAGGTCACGTGAATGATCATACACCCATCAGGTGACTGATCATGCACTGATCACGTGGCTATCATGCACTGATCACAGACTGATCATGCACTGATCACGTCTATATCATGCACTGATCACATGACTGCCCATGCACTGATCACGTGGATGATCATACACTAATCTTGTGACAGATCATGCACTGATCACGTGGCTGATCATGCACTGATACCGTGACTGAGCATGGACTGATCACATGACTATCATGTAGTGATCACGTGACTTAATGGCGCTGATCATGTGACTGATCATGCGCTGATCATGTTTGCTATCATACACTGATCATGTGCCTCTGGAGGCAATAAACAAAGAGCTGAGTAGGCACGAATCAAACAGTCAGCAGGCAATAATCATGGAACTCAGGTGTGAGGAATCATGCTGCTCAGCTGGCAATAATCAAGCAGCTGAGCAGGCAGGAATTACGCAGCACAGCTGGCAATTGTCAAGCAGATGACAGGCAGGAATCGTGCAGCTCAGCTGGCAATTGTCAAGCAGATGAGCAGACAGTAATCACGCAGCTCAGCAGGCCCAGATCACGTGACTGAGCATGCACTGTTCACGTGGCTGATCATACACTGATCACGTGATGATCATGCACTGATCACTTGGATATCATGCACTGATCACGTGGCTGATCATACACTGTTCACGTGTCTGACCATGCACTGATCACGTGGCTGATCATACACTGCTCACGTAACTGATCATGCACTGATCACGTGGCTATCATGCACTGATCACGTGGCTGAACATGCACTGTTCACGTGGCTGATCACACACCTGTCACGTGACATATCATGCACTGATCACGTGGCACTCATGCACTGATCACGTGGCTGATCATACTCTGCTCACGTAACTCATGCACACATCACGTGGCTATCATGCACTGCTCACGTGGCTCGTCATGGAATGATCACGTAGCAACCATATACTGGTCACGTGACTGATCATGCACAGATCACGTAAATGATCATGCACTGTTCACGTGACTGATCATGTACTGATCACGTGACTGATCATGCACTGATCACGTGGCTATCATGCTCTGCTCACGTGGCTGATCATGCAACGATCACGTAGCAACCATGTACTGGTCACGTGACTGATCATGCACTGATCACGTAATTGATCCTGCACTGATCACGTGGCTCATCATGCACTGATCACGTGGCTGATCACATGTATCACGTGACTGATCATGCACTGATCCGTGGCTCTCATGCACTGATCACGTGGCTGTCATGCACTGATCACGTGGATATCATGCACTGATCACGTGGCTGATCACACACTATCACATGACTGATCATGCACTGATCACGTGGCTATCATGCACTGATCACGTGGCTATCATGCACTGATCACGTGGCTGATCATGCACTGATCACGTGGCTATCATGTACTGATCACGTGACTGATCATGCACTGATCACGTAATTGATCATGCACTGATCACGTGGCTGATCATGCACTGATCACGTGGCTGATCATGCACTGATCACGTGGCTGATCATGCACTGATCACGTGACTGATCATGCACTGATCACGTGGCTATCATGCACTGATCACGTGGCTGATCATGCACTGATCACGTGCCTGATCATGCACTGATCACGTGGCTGATCATGCACTGATCACGTGACTGATCATGCACTGATCACGTGACTGATCATGCACTGATCACGTGGCTATCATGCACTGATCACGTGGCTGATCATGCACTGATCACGTGGCTGATCATGCACTGATCACGTGGCTATCATGCATCACGTGACTGATCATGCACTGATCACGTAATTGATCATGCACTGATCACGTGGCTGATCATGCACTGATCACGTGGCTGATCATGCACTGATCACGTGACTGATCATGCACTGATCACGTGACTGATCATGCACTGATCACGTGGCTGATCATGCACTGATCACGTGACTGATCATGCACTGATCACGTGTCTGATCATGCACTGATCACGTGGCTATCATGCACTGATCACGTGGCTGATCATGCATGATCACGCAGCTACCATGTACTGGTCACATGACTGATCATGCACTGATCACGTGACTGATCATGCACTGATCACGTGGCTATCATGCACTACTCACGTGGCTGATCATGCAATGATCATGTAGCTACCATGTGGTCACGTGAATGATCATACACCCATCAGGTGACTGATCATGCACTGATCACGTGGCTATCATGCACTGATCACGTGACTGATCATGCACTGATCACGTCTATATCATGCACTGATCACATGACTGCCCATGCACTGATCACGTGGATGATCATACACTAATCATGTGACAGATCATGCACTGATCACGTGGCTGATCATGCACTGATACCGTGACTGAGCATGGACTGATCACATGACTATCATGTAGTGATCACGTGACTTAATGGCTGATCATGTGACTGATCATGCGCTGATCATGTTTGCTATCATACACTGATCATGTGCCTCTGGAGGCAATAAACAAAGAGCTGAGTAGGCACGAATCAAACAGTCAGCAGGCAATAATCATGGAACTCAGGTGTGAGGAATCATGCTGCTCAGCTGGCAATAATCAAGCAGCTGAGCAGGCAGGAATTATGCAGCACAGCTGGCAATTGTCAAGCAGATGACAGGCAGGAATCGTGCAGCTCAGCTGGCAATTGTCAAGCAGATGAGCAGACAGTAATCACGCAGCTCAGCAGGCCCAGATCACGTGACTGAGCATGCACTGTTCACGTGGCTGATCATACACTGATCACGTGATGATCATGCACTGATCACGTGGATATCATGCACTGATCACGTGGCTGATCATACACTGTTCACGTGTCTGACCATGCACTGATCACGTGGCTGATCATACACTGCTCACGTAACTGATCATGCACTGATCACGTGGCTATCATGCACTGATCACGTGGCTGAACATGCACTGTTCACGTGGCTGATCACACACTGTCACGTGACATATCATGCACTGATCACGTGGCACTCATGCACTGATCACGTGGCTGATCATACTCTGCTCACGTAACTCATGCACACATCACGTGGCTATCATGCACTGCTCACGTGGCTGCGTCATGGAATGATCACGTAGCAACCATATACTGGTCACGTGACTGATCATGCACTGATCACGTAAATGATCATGCACTGTTCACGTGACTGATCATGCACTGATCACGTGACTGATCATGCACTGATCACGTGGCTATCATGCTCTGCTCACGTGGCTGATCATGCAACGATCACGTAGCAACCATGTACTGGTCACGTGACTGATCATGCACTGATCACGTAATTGATCATGCACTGATCACGTGGCTCATCATGCACTGATCACGTGGCTGATCACACATGTATCACGTGACTGATCATGCACTGATCACGTGGCTCTCATGCACTGATCACGTGGCTGTCATGCACTGATCACGTGGATATCATGCACTGATCACGTGGCTGATCACACACGTATCACATGACTGATCATGCACTGATCACGTGGCTATCATGCACTGATCACGTGGCTATCATGCACTGATCACGTGGCTGATCATGCAATGATCACGTAGCTACCATGCACTGGTCACGTGACTGATCATGCACTGATCACGTGATTGATCATGCACTGATCACGTGGCTGATCATGCACTGATCACGTGGCTGATCATACACTGATCACGTGACTGATCATGCACTGATCACGTGGCTGATCATGCACTGATCACGTGGCTGATCATGCACTGATCACGTGGCTGATCATGCACTGATCACGTGATCATGCACTGATCACGTGGCTGATCATGCACTGATCACGTGGCTATCATGCACTGATCACGTGGCTGATCATGCACTGATCACGTGGCTATCATGCACTGATCACGTGACTGATCATGCACTGATCACGTGACTGATCATGCACTGATCACGTGGCTATCATGCACTGATCACGTGGCTGATCATGCACTGATCACGTGGCTATCATGCACTGATCACGTGGCTGATCATGCACTATCACGTGACTGATCATGCACTGATCACGTGGCTATCATGCACTGATCACGTGGCTATCATGCACTGATCACGTGGCTGATCATGCACTGATCACGTAGCTACCATGTACTGATCACGTGACTGATCATGCACTGATCACGTGGCTGATCATGCACTGATCACGTGACTGATCATGCACTGATCACGTGGCTGATCATGCACTGATCACGTGGCTGATCATGCACTGATCACGTGACTGATCATGCACTGATCACGTGGCTGATCATGCACTGATCACGTGACTGATCATGCACTGATCACGTGTCTGATCATGCACTGATCACGTGGCTATCATGCACTGCTCACGTGGCTGATCATGCCATGATCACGCAGCTACCATGTACTGGTCACATGACTGATCATGCACTGATCACGTGACTGATCATGCAGTGATCACGTGGCTATCATGCACTACTCACGTGGCTGATCATGCAATGATCATGTAGCTACCATGTACAGGTCACGTGAATGATCATACACCCATCAGGTGACTGATCATGCACTGATCACGTGGCTATCATGCACTGATCACGAGACTGATCATGCACTGATCACGTCTATATCATGCACTGATCACATGACTGCCCATGCACTGATCACGTGGATGATCATACACTAATCTTGTGACAGATCATGCACTGATCACGTGGCTGATCATGCACTGATACCGTGACTGAGCATGGACTGATCACATGACTATCATGTAGTGATCACGTGACTTAATGGCGCTGATCATGTGACTGATCATGCGCTGATCATGTTTGCTATCATACACTGATCATGTGCCTCTGGAGGCAATAAACAAAGAGCTGAGTAGGCACGAATCAAACAGTCAGCAGGCAATAATCATGGAACTCAGGTGTGAGGAATCATGCTGCTCAGCTGGCAATAATCAAGCAGCTGAGCAGGCAGGAATTACGCAGCACAGCTGGCAATTGTCAAGCAGATGACAGGCAGGAATCGTGCAGCTCAGCTGGCAATTGTCAAGCAGATGAGCAGACAGTAATCACGCAGCTCAGCAGGCCCAGATCACGTGACTGAGCATGCACTGTTCACGTGGCTGATCATACACTGATCACGTGATGATCATGCACTGATCACTTGGATATCATGCACTGATCACGTGGCTGATCATACACTGTTCACGTGTCTGACCATGCACTGATCACGTGGCTGATCATACACTGCTCACGTAACTGATCATGCACTGATCACGTGGCTATCATGCACTGATCACGTGGCTGAACATGCACTGTTCACGTGGCTGATCACACACCTGTCACGTGACATATCATGCACTGATCACGTGGCACTCATGCACTGATCACGTGGCTGATCATACTCTGCTCACGTAACTCATGCACACATCACGTGGCTATCATGCACTGCTCACGTGGCTCGTCATGGAATGATCACGTAGCAACCATATACTGGTCACGTGACTGATCATGCACAGATCACGTAAATGATCATGCACTGTTCACGTGACTGATCATGTACTGATCACGTGACTGATCATGCACTGATCACGTGGCTATCATGCACTGCTCACGTGGCTGATCATGCGATCACGTAGCAACCATGTACTGGTCACGTGACTGATCATGCACTGATCACGTAATTGATCATGCACTGATCACGTGGCTCATCATGCACTGATCACGTGGCTGATCACACATGTATCACGTGACTGATCATGCACTGATCACGTGGCTCATGCACTGATCACGTGGCTGTCATGCACTGATCACGTGGATATCATGCACTGATCACGTGGCTGATCACACACGTATCACATGACTGATCATGCACTGATCACGTGGCTATCATGCACTGATCACGTGGCTATCATGCACTGATCACGTGGCTGATCATGCACTGATCACGTAGCTACCATGTACTGATCACGTGACTGATCATGCACTGATCACGTGGCTGATCATGCACTGATCACGTGGCTGATCATGCACTGATCACGTGGCTGATCATGCACTGATCACGTAACTGATCATGCACTGATCACGTGACTGATCATGCACTGATCACGTGGCTATCATGCACTGATCACGTGGCTGATCATGCACTGATCACGTGCTATCATGCACTGATCACGTGACTGATCATGCACTGATCACGTGGCTGATCATGCACTGATCACGTGGCTATCATGCACTGATCACGTGGCTGATCATGCACTGATCACGTGACTGATCATGCACTGATCACGTGGCTATCATGCACTGATCACGTGGCTGATCATGCACTGATCACGTGGCTGATCATGCACTGATCACGTGACTGATCATGCACTGATCACGTGGCTATCATGCACTGATCACGTGGCTGATCATGCACTGATCACGTGCACTGATCACGCACTGATCACGTGACATGATCATGCACTGATCACGTGGCATCATGCACTGATCACGTGGCTGATCATGCACTGATCACGTGACTCATGCACACATCACGTGGCTGATCATGCACTGATCACGTGGCTGATCATGCACTGATCACGGCTGATCATGCACTGATCACGTGACTGATCATGCACTGATCACGTGGCTGATCATGCACTGATCACGTGACTGATCATGCACTGATCACGTGACTGATCATGCACTGATCACGTGGCTATCATGCACTGATCACGTGGCTGATCATGCACTGATCACGTGGCTGATCATGCACTGATCATGTGACTGATCATGCACTGATCACGTTGATCATGCACTGATCACGTGGCTATCATGCACTGATCACGTGGCTGATCATGCACTGATCACGTGACTGATCATGCACTGATCACGTGGCTATCATGCACTGATCACGTGGCTGATCATGCACTGATCACGTGGCTGATCATGCACTGATCACGTGGCTATCATGCACTGATCACGTGACTGATCATGCACTGATCACGTGGCTGATCATGCACTGATCACGTGGCTATCATGCACTGATCACGTGGCTGATCATGCACTGATCACGTAACTGATCATGCACTGATCACGTGACTGATCATGCACTGATCACGTGGCTATCATGCACTGATCACGTGGCTGATCATACACTGATCACGTGCCTGGTCATGCACTGATCACGTGGCTGATCATGCACTGATCACGTGACTGATCATGCACTGATCACGTGTCTGATCATGCACTGATCACGTGGCTATCATGCACTGCTCACGTGGCTGATCATGCATGATCACGCAGCTACCATGTACTGGTCACATGACTGATCATGCACTGATCACGTGACTGATCATGCAGTGATCACGTGGCTATCATGCACTACTCACGTGGCTGATCATGCAATGATCATGTAGCTACCATGTACAGGTCACGTGAATGATCATACACCCATCAGGTGACTGATCATGCACTGATCACGTGGCTATCATGCACTGATCACGAGACTGATCATGCACTGATCACGTCTATATCATGCACTGATCACATGACTGCCCATGCACTGATCACGTGGATGATCATACACTAATCTTGTGACAGATCATGCACTGATCACGTGGCTGATCATGCACTGATACCGTGACTGAGCATGGACTGATCACATGACTATCATGTAGTGATCACGTGACTTAATGGCGCTGATCATGTGACTGATCATGCGCTGATCATGTTTGCTATCATACACTGATCATGTGCCTCTGGAGGCAATAAACAAAGAGCTGAGTAGGCACGAATCAAACAGTCAGCAGGCAATAATCATGGAACTCAGGTGTGAGGAATCATGCTGCTCAGCTGGCAATAATCAAGCAGCTGAGCAGGCAGGAATTACGCAGCACAGCTGGCAATTGTCAAGCAGATGACAGGCAGGAATCGTGCAGCTCAGCTGGCAATTGTCAAGCAGATGAGCAGACAGTAATCACGCAGCTCAGCAGGCCCAGATCACGTGACTGAGCATGCACTGTTCACGTGGCTGATCATACACTGATCACGTGATGATCATGCACTGATCACTTGGATATCATGCACTGATCACGTGGCTGATCATGCACTGTTCACGTGTCTGACCATGCACTGATCACGTGGCTGATCATACACTGCTCACGTAACTGATCATGCACTGATCACGTGGCTATCATGCACTGATCACGTGGCTGAACATGCACTGTTCACGTGGCTGATCACACACTGTCACGTGACATATCATGCACTGATCACGTGGCACTCATGCACTGATCACGTGGCTGATCATACTCTGCTCACGTAACTCATGCACACATCACGTGGCTATCATGCACTGCTCACGTGGCTCGTCATGGAATGATCACGTAGCAACCATATACTGGTCACGTGACTGATCATGCAAAGGTCACGTAAATGATCATGCACTGTTCACGTGACTGATCATGTGCTGATCACGTGACTGATCATGCACTGATCACGTGGCTATCATGCTCTGCTCACGTGGCTGATCATGCAACGATCACGTAGCAACCATGTAGTGGTCACGTGACTGATCATGCACTGATCACGTAATTGATCCTGCACTGATCACGTGGCTCATCATGCACTGATCACGTGGCTGATCACACATGTATCACGTGACTGATCATGCACTGATCCCGTGGCTCTCATGCACTGATCACGTGGCTGTCATGCACTGATCACGTGGATATCATTCACTGATCACGTGGCTGATCACACACGTATCACATGACTGATCATGCACTGATCACGTGGCTATCATGCACTGATCACGTGGCTATCATGCACTGATCACGTGGCTATCATGCACTGATCACGTGGCTGATCATGCAATGATCACGTAGCTACCATGTACTGATCACGTGACTGATCATGCACTGATCACGTAATTGATCATGCACTGATCATGTGGCTGATCATGCACTGATCACGTGGCTGATCATACACTGATCACGTAACTGATCATGCACTGATCACGTGACTGATCATGCACTGATCACGTGGCTATCATGCACTGATCACTTGGCTGACATGCACTGATCACGTGGCTGATCATGCACTGATCACGTGGCTGATCATGCACTGATCACGTGACTGATCATGCACTGATCACGTGTCTGATCATGCACTGAGCACGTGGCTATCATGCACTGATCACGTGGCTGATCATGCATGATCACGCAGCTACCATGTACTGGTCACATGACTGATCATGCACTGATCACGTGACTGATCATGCACTGATCACGTGGCTATCATGAACTACTCACGTGGCTGATCATGCAATGATCATGTTGCTACCATGTACAGGTCACGTGAATGATCATACACCCATCAGGTGACTGATCATGCACTGATCACGTGGCTATCATGCACTGATCACGAGACTGATCATGCACTGATCACGTCTATATCATGCACTGATCACATGACTGCCATGCACTGATCACGTGGATGATCATACACTAATCTTGTGACAGATCATGCACTGATCACGTGGCTGATCATGCACTGATACCGTGACTGAGCATGGACTGATCACATGACTATCATGTAGTGATCACGTGACTTAATGGCGCTGATCATGTGACTGATCATGCGCTGATCATGTTTGCTATCATACACTGATCATGTGCCTCTGGAGGCAATAAACAAAGAGCTGAGTAGGCACGAATCAAACAGTCAGCAGGCAATAATCATGGAACTCAGGTGTGAGGAATCATGCTGCTCAGCTGGCAATAATCAAGCAGCTGAGCAGGCAGGAATTACGCAGCACAGCTGGCAATTGTCAAGCAGATGACAGGCAGGAATCGTGCAGCTCAGCTGGCAATTGTCAAGCAGATGAGCAGACAGTAATCACGCAGCTCAGCAGGCCCAGATCACGTGACTGAGCATGCACTGTTCACGTGGCTGATCATACACTGATCACGTGATGATCATGCACTGATCACTTGGATATCATGCACTGATCACGTGGCTGATCATACACTGTTCACGTGTCTGACCATGCACTGATCACGTGGCTGATCATACACTGCTCACGTAACTGATCATGCACTGATCACGTGGCTATCATGCACTGATCACGTGGCTGAACATGCACTGTTCACGTGGCTGATCACACACCTGTCACGTGCCATATCATGCACTGATCACGTGGCACTCATGCACTGATCACGTGGCTGATCATACTCTGCTCACGTAACTCATGCACACATCACGTGGCTATCATGCACTGCTCACGTAACTCGTCATGGAATGATCACGTAGCAACCATATACTGGTCACGTGACTGATCATGCAAGGATCACGTAAATGATCATGCACTGTTCACGTGACTGATCATGTACTGATCACGTGACTGATCATGCACTGATCACGTGGCTATCATGCTCTGCTCACGTGGCTGATCAAGCAACGATCACGTAGCAACCCTGTACTGGTCACGTGACTGATCATGCACTGATCACGTAATTGATCATGCACTGATCACGTGGCTCATCATGCACTGATCACGTGGCTGATCACACATGTATCACGTGACTGATCATGCACTGATCACGTGGCTCTCATGCACTGATCACGTGGCTGTCATGCACTGATCACGTGGATATCATGCACTGATCACTGATGGACTGATCATGCACTGATCACGTGGCTATCATGCACTGATCACGTGGCTATCATGCACTGATCATGGCTATCATGCACTGATCACGTGGCTGATCATGCAATGATCACGTAGCTACCATGACTGGTCACGTGACTGATCATGCACTGATCACGTAATTGATCATGCACTGATCACGTGGCTGATCATGCACTGATCACGTGGCTGATCATGCACTGATCACATACTGATCATGCACTGATCACGTGACTGATCATGCACTGATCACGTGGCTATCATGCACTGATCATGGCTGACATACACTGATCACGTGCTGATCATGCACTGATCACGTGGCTGATCATGCACTGATCACGTGACTGATCATGCACTGATCACGTGTCTGATCATGCACTGATCACGTGGCTATCATGCACTGATCGTGGCTGATCATGCCATGATCACGCAGCTACCATGTACTGGTCACATGACTGATCATGCACTGATCACGTGACTGATCATGCACTGATCACGTGGCTATCATGCACTACTCACGTGGCTGATCATGCAATGATCATGTAGCTACCATGTACAGGTCACGTGAATGATCATACACCCATCAGGTGACTGATCATGCACTGATCACGTGGCTATCATGCACTGATCACGAGACTGATCATGCACTGTTCACGTCTATATCATGCACTGATCACATGACTGCCCATGCACTGATCACGTGGATGATCATACACTAATCTTGTGACAGATCATGCACTGATCACGTGGCTGATCATGCACTGATACCGTGACTGAGCATGGACTGATCACATGACTATCATGTAGTGATCACGTGACTTAATGGCGCTGATCATGTGACTGATCATGCGCTGATCATGTTTGCTATCATACACTGATCATGTGCCTCTGGAGGCAATAAACAAAGAGCTGAGTAGGCACGAATCAAACAGTCAGCAGGCAATAATCATGGAACTCAGGTGTGAGGAATCATGCTGCTCAGCTGGCAATAATCAAGCAGCTGAGCAGGCAGGAATTACGCAGCACAGCTGGCAATTGTCAAGCAGATGACAGGCAGGAATCGTGCAGCTCAGCTGGCAATTGTCAAGCAGATGAGCAGACAGTAATCACGCAGCTCAGCAGGCCCAGATCACGTGACTGAGCATGCACTGTTCACGTGGCTGATCATACACTGATCACGTGATGATCATGCACTGATCACTTGGATATCATGCACTGATCACGTGGCTGATCATACACTGTTCACGTGTCTGACCATGCACTGATCACGTGGCTGATCATACACTGCTCACGTAACTGATCATGCACTGATCACGTGGCTATCATGCACTGATCACGTGGCTGAACATGCACTGTTCACGTGGCTGATCACACACCTGTCACGTGCTATATCCTGCACTGATCACGTGGCACTCATGCACTGATCACGTGGCTGATCATACTCTGCTCACGTAACTCATGCACACATCACGTGGCTGTCATGCACTGCTCACGAGGCTCGTCATGGAATGATCACGTAGCAACCATATACTGGTCACGTGACTGATCATGCAAAGATCACGTAAATGATCATGCACTGTTCACGTGACTGATCATGTACTGATCACGTGACTGATCATGCACTGATCACGTGGCTATCATGCACTGCTCACGTGGCTGATCAAGCAACGATCACGTAGCAACCATGTACTGTTCACGTGACTGATCATGCACTGATCACGTAATTGATCCTGCACTGATCACGTGGCTCATCATGAACTGATCACTTGGCTGATCACACATGTATCACGTGACTGATCATGCACTGAACACGTGGCTCCCATGCACTCATCACGTGGCTGTCATGAACTGATCACGTGGATATCATGCACTGATCACGTGGCTGATCACACACGTATCACATGACTGATCATGCACTGATCACGTGGCTCTCATGCACTGATCACGTGGCTATCATGCACTGATCACGTGGCTATCATGCACTGATCACGTGGCTGATCATGCAATGATCACGTAGCTACCATGTATTGATCACGTGACTGATCATGCACTGATCACGTAATTGATAATGCACTGATCATGTGGCTGATCATGCACTGATCACGTGGCTGATCATACACTGATCACGTAACTGATCATGCACTGATCACGTGACTGATCATGCACTGATCACGTGGCTATCATGCACTGATCATGGCTGACATACACTGATCACGTGCTGGTCATGCACTGATCACGTGGCTGATCATGCACTGATCACGTGACTGATCATGCACTGATCACGTGCTGATCATGCACTGATCACGTGGCTATCATGCACTGATCACGTGGCTGATCATGCCATGATCACGCAGCTACCATGTACTGGTCACATGACTGATCATGCACTGATCACGTGACTGATCATGCAGTGATCACGTGGCTATCATGAACTACTCACGTGGCTGACCATGCAATGATCATGTAGCTACCATGTACAGGTCACGTGAATGATCATACACCCATCAGGTGACTGATCATGCACTGATCACGTGGCTATCATGCACTGATCACGAGACTGATCATGCACTGATCACGTCTATATCATGCACTGATCACATGACTGCCCATGCACTGATCACGTGGATGATCATACACTAATCTTGTGACAGATCATGCACTGATCACGTGGCTGATCATGCACTGATACCGTGACTGAGCATGGACTGATCACATGACTATCATGTAGTGATCACGTGACTTAATGGCGCTGATCATGTGACTGATCATGCGCTGATCATGTTTGCTATCATACACTGATCATGTGCCTCTGGAGGCAATAAACAAAGAGCTGAGTAGGCACGAATCAAACAGTCAGCAGGCAATAATCATGGAACTCAGGTGTGAGGAATCATGCTGCTCAGCTGGCAATAATCAAGCAGCTGAGCAGGCAGGAATTACGCAGCACAGCTGGCAATTGTCAAGCAGATGACAGGCAGGAATCGTGCAGCTCAGCTGGCAATTGTCAAGCAGATGAGCAGACAGTAATCACGCAGCTCAGCAGGCCCAGATCACGTGACTGAGCATGCACTGTTCACGTGGCTGATCATGCACTGATCACGTGATGATCATGCACTGATCACGTGGCTGATCATACACTGTTCACGTGTCTGACCATGCACTGATCACGTGGCTGATCATACACTGCTCACGTAACTGATCATGCACTGATCACGTGGCTATCATGCACTGATCACGTGGCTGAACATGCACTGTTCACGTGGCTGATCACACACCTGATCACGTGACATATCATGCACTGATCACGTGGCATCATGCACTGATCACGTGGCTGATCATACTCTGCTCACGTAACTCATGCACATCATCATGGCTATCATGCACTGCTCACGTGGCTGCATGGAATGATCACGTGCAACCATATACTGTGCACGTGACTGATCATGCAAAGATCACGTAAATGATCATGCACCTTCACGTGACTGATCATGTACTGATCACGTGACTGATCATGCACTGATCACGTGGCTATCATGCTGCTCACGTGGCTGATCATGCACGATCACGTAGCAACCATGTACTGGTCACGTGACTGATCATGCACTGATCACGTAATTGATCCTGCACTGATCACGTGGCTCATCATGCACTGATCACGTGGCTGATCACACATGTATCACGTGACTGATCATGCACTGATCACGTGGCTCTCATGCACTGATCACGTGGCTGTCATGCACTGATCACGTGGATATCATGCACTGATCACGTGGCTGATCACACACGTATCACATGACTGATCATGCACTGATCACGTGGCTATCATGCACTGATCACGTGACTATCATGCACTGATCACGTGGCTGATCATGCAATGATCACGTAGCTATCATGTACTGTCACGTGACTGATCATGCACTGATCACGTAATTGATCATGCACTGATCATGTGGCTGATCATGCACTGATCACGTGGCTGATCATACACTGATCACGTAACTGATCATGCACTGATCACGTGACTGATCATGCACTGATCACGTGGCTATCATGCACTGATCACGTGGCTGACATGCACTGATCACGTGCCTGATCATGCACTGATCACGTGGCTGATCATGCACTGATCACGTGACTGATCATGCACTGATCACGTGGCTATCATGCACTGCTCACGTGGCTGATCATGCCATGATCACGCAGCTACCATGTACTGGTCACATGACTGATCATGCACTGATCACGTGACTGATCATGCAGTGATCACGTGGCTATCATGAACTACTCACGTGGCTGATCATGCAATGATCATGTAGCTACCATGTACAGGTCACGTGAATGATCATACACCCATCAGGTGACTGATCATGCACTGATCACGTGGCTATCATGCACTGATCACGAGACTGATCATGCACTGTTCATGTCTATATCATGCACTGATCACATGACTGCCCGTGCACTGATCACGTGGATGATCATACACTAATCTTGTGACAGATCATGCACTGATCACGTGGCTGATCATGCACTGATACCGTGACTGAGCATGGACTGATCACATGACTATCATGTAGTGATCACGTGACTTAATGGCGCTGATCATGTGACTGATCATCCGCTGATCATGTTTGCTATCATACACTGATCATGTGCCTCTGGAGGCAATAAACAAAGAGCTGACTACGCACGAATCAAACAGTCAGCAGGCAATAATCATGGAACTCTGGTGTGAGGAATCATGCTGCTCAGCTGGCAATAATCAAGCAGCTGAGCAGGCAGGAATTACGCAGCACAGCTGGCAATTGTCAAGCAGATGACAGGCAGGAATCGTGCAGCTCAGCTGGCAATTGTCAAGCAGATGAGCAGACAGTAATCACGCAGCTCAGCAGGCCCAGATCACGTGACTGAGCATGCACTGTTCACGTGGCTGATCATACACTGATCACGTGATGATCATGCACTGATCACTTGGATATCATGCACTGATCACGTGGCTGATCATACACTGTTCACGTGTCTGACCATGCACTGATCACGTGGCTGATCATACACTGCTCTCGTAACTGATCATGCACTGATCACGTGGCTATCATGCACTGATCACGTGGCTGAACATGCACTGTTCACGTGGCTGATCACACACCTGTCACGTGACATATCATGCACTGATCACGCACTCATGCACTGATCACGTGGCTGATCATACTCTGCTCACGTAACTCATGCACACATCACGTGGCTATCATGCACTGCTCACGTGGCTGATCATGGAATGATCACGTGGCAACCATATACTGGTCACGTGACTGATCATGCACTGATCACGTAAATGATCATGCACTGTTCACGTGACTGATCATGTACTGATCACGTGACTGATCATGCACTGATCACGTGGCTATCATGCTCTGCTCACGTGGCTGATCATGCACGATCACGTGGCAACCATGTACTGGTCACGTGACTGATCATGCACTGATCACGTAATTGATCCTGCACTGATCACGTGGCTCATCATGCACTGATCACGTGGCTGATCACACATGTATCACGTGACTGATCATGCACTGATCACGTGGCTCTCATGCACTGATCACGTGGCTGTCATGCACTGATCACGCGTGGATATCATGCACTGATCATGTGGCTGATCACACACGTATCACATGACTGATCATGCACTGATCACGTGGCTGATCATGCACTGATCACGTGGCTATCATGCACTGATCACGTGGCTGATCATGCTGATCGTGGCTACCATGTACTGGTCACGTGACTGATCATGCACTGATCACGTAATTGATCATGCACTGATCATGTGGCTGATCATGCACTGATCACGTGGCTGATCATGCACTGATCACATAACTGATCATGCACTGATCACGTGACTGATCATGCACTGATCACGTGGCTATCATGCACTGATCACTTGGCTGACATGCACTGATCACGTGCCTGATCATGCACTGATCACGTGGCTGATCATGCACTGATCACGTGACTGATCATGCACTGATCACGTGTCTGATCATGCACTGATCACGTGGCTATCATGCACTGCTCACGTGGCTGATCATGCCATGATCACGCAGCTACCATGTACTGGTCACATGACTGATCATGCACTGATCACGTGACTGATCATGCAGTGATCACGTGGCTATCATGCACTACTCACGTGGCTGATCATGCAATGATCATGTAGCTACCATGTACAGGTCACGTGAATGATCATACACCCATCAGGTGACTGATCATGCACTGATCACGTGGCTATCATGCACTGATCACGAGACTGATCATGCACTGATCACGTCTATATCATGCACTGATCACATGACTGCCCATGCACTGATCACGTGGATGTTCATACACTAATCTTGTGACAGATCATGCACTGATCACGTGGCTGATCATGCACTGATACCGTGACTGAGCATGGACTGATCACATGACTATCATGTAGTGATCACGTGACTTAATGGCGCTGATCATGTGACTGATCATGCGCTGATCATGTTTGCTATCATACACTGATCATGTGCCTCTGGAGGCAATAAACAAAGAGCTGAGTAGGCACGAATCAAACAGTCAGCAGGCAATAATCATGGAACTCAGGTGTGAGGAATCATGCTGCTCAGCTGGCAATAATCAAGCAGCTGAACAGGCAGGAATTACGCAGCACAGCTGGCAATTGTCAAGCAGATGACAGGCAGGAATCGTGCAGCTCAGCTGGCAATTGTCAAGCAGATGAGCAGACAGTAATCACGCAGCTCAGCAGGCCCAGATCACGTGACTGAGCATGCACTGTTCACGTGGCTGATCATACACTGATCACGTGATGATCATGCACTGATCACTTGGATATCATGCACTGATCACGTGGCTGATCATACACTGTTCACGTGTCTGACCATGCACTGATCACGTGGCTGATCATACACTGCTCACGTAACTGATCATGCACTGATCACGTGGCTATCATGCACTGATCACGTGGCTGAACATGCACTGTTCACGTGGCTGATCACACACCTGTCACGTGACATATCATGCACTGATCACGTGGCACTCATGCACTGATCACGTGGCTGATCATACTCTGCTCACGTAACTCATGCACACATCACGTGGCTATCATGCACTGCTCACGTGGCTCGTCATGGAATGATCACGTAGCAACCATATACTGGTCACGTGACTGATCATGCACAGATCACGTAAATGATCATGCACTGTTCACGTGACTGATCATGTACTGATCACGTGACTGATCATGCACTGATCACGTGGCTATCATGCTCTGCTCACGTGGCTGATCATGCAACGATCACGTAGCAACCATGTACTGGTCACGTGACTGATCATGCACTGATCACGTAATTGATCCTGCACTGATCACGTGGCTCATCATGCACTGATCACGTGGCTGATCACACATGTATCACGTGACTGATCATGCACTGATCACGTGGCTCTCATGCACTGATCACGTGGCTGTCATGCACTGATCACGTGGATATCATGCACTGATCACGTGGCTGATCACACGTATCACATGACTGATCATGCACTGATCACGTGGCTATCATGCACTGATCACGTGGCTATCATGCACTGATCACGTGGCTGATCATGCACTGATCACGTGGCTACCATGCACTGGTCACGTGACTGATCATGCACTGATCACGTGCTGATCATGCACTGATCACGTGGCTGATCATGCACTGATCACGTGGCTGATCATGCACTGATCACGTGACTGATCATGCACTGATCACGTGGCTATCATGCACTGATCACGTGGCTGATCATGCACTGATCACGCAGCTACCATGTACTGGTCACATGACTGATCATGCACTGATCACGTGACTGATCATGCACTGATCACGTGGCTATCATGCACTACTCACGTGGCTGATCATGCAATGATCATGTAGCTACCATGTACAGGTCACGTGAATGATCATACACCCATCAGGTGACTGATCATGCACTGATCACGTGGCTATCATGCACTGATCACGAGACTGATCATGCACTGATCACGTCTATATCATGCACTGATCACATGACTGCCCATGCACTGATCACGTGGATGTTCATACACTAATCTTGTGACAGATCATGCACTGATCACGTGGCTGATCATGCACTGATACCGTGACTGAGCATGGACTGATCACATGACTATCATGTAGTGATCACGTGACTTAATGGCGCTGATCATGTGACTGATCATGCGCTGATCATGTTTGCTATCATACACTGATCATGTGCCTCTGGAGGCAATAAACAAAGAGCTGAGTAGGCACGAATCAAACAGTCAGCAGGCAATAATCATGGAACTCAGGTGTGAGGAATCATGCTGCTCAGCTGGCAATAATCAAGCAGCTGAACAGGCAGGAATTACGCAGCACAGCTGGCAATTGTCAAGCAGATGACAGGCAGGAATCGTGCAGCTCAGCTGGCAATTGTCAAGCAGATGAGCAGACAGTAATCACGCAGCTCAGCAGGCCCAGATCACGTGACTGAGCATGCACTGTTCACGTGGCTGATCATACACTGATCACGTGATGATCATGCACTGATCACTGGATATCATGCACTGATCACGTGGCTGATCATACACTGTTCACGTGTCTGACCATGCACTGATCACGTGGCTGATCATACACTGCTCACGTAACTGATCATGCACTGATCACGTGGCTATCATGCACTGATCACGTGGCTGAACATGCACTGTTCACGTGGCTGATCACACCTGTCACGTGACATATCATGCACTGATCACGTGTCACTCATGCACTGATCACGTGGCTGATCATACTCTGCTCACGTAACTCATGGACACATCACGTGGCTATCATGCACTGCTCACGTGGCTCGTCATGGAATGATCACGTAGCAACCATATACTGGTCACGTGACTGATCATGCAAAGATCACGTAAATGATCATGCACTGTTCACGTGACTGATCATGTACTGATCACGTGACTGATCATGCACTGATCACGTGGCTATCATGCACTCCACGTGGCTGATCATGCACGATCACGTGCAACCATGTACTGGTCACGTGACTGATCATGCACTGATCACGTATTGAATCACGTGGCTCATCATGCACTGATCACGTGGCTGATCACATGTATCACGTGACTGATCATGCACTGATCCGTGGCTCTCATGCACTGATCACGTGGCTGTCATGCACTGATCACGTGGATATCATGCACTGATCACGTGGCTGATCACACTGATCACGTGACTGATCATGCACTGATCACGTGGCTATCATGCACTGATCACGTGGCTATCATGCACTGATCACGTGGCTGATCATGCACTGATCACGTAGCTACCATGCACTGATCACGTTGATCATGCACTGATCACGTGATTGATCATGCACTGATCACGTGGCTGATCATGCACTGATCACGTGGCTGATCATGCACTGATCACGTGACTGATCATGCACTGATCACGTGGCTATCATGCACTGCTCACGTGGCTGATCATGCCATGATCACGCAGCTACCATGCTGGTCATGACTGATCATGCACTGATCACGTGACTGATCATGCAGTGATCACGTGGCTATCATGAACTACTCACGTGGCTGATCATGCAATGATCATGTAGCTACCATGTACAGGTCACGTGAATGATCATACACCCATCAGGTGACTGATCATGCACTGATCACGTGGCTATCATGCACTGATCACGAGACTGATCATGCACTGTTCACGTCTATATCATGCACTGATCACATGACTGCCCATGCACTGATCACGTGGATGATCATACACTAATCTTGTGACAGATCATGCACTGATCACGTGGCTGATCATGCACTGATACGTGACTGAGCATGGACTGATCACATGACTATCATGTAGTGATCACGTGACTTAATGGCGCTGATCATGTGACTGATCATGCGCTGATCATGTTTGCTATCATACACTGATCATGTGCCTCTGGAGGCAATAAACAAAGAGCTGAGTAGGCACGAATCAAACAGTCAGCAGGCAATAATCATGGAACACAGGTGTGAGGAATCATGCTGCTCAGCTGGCAATAATCAAGCAGCTGAGCAGGCAGAATTCGCAGCACAGCTGGCAATTGTCAAGCAGATGACAGGCAGGAATCGTGCAGCTCAGCTGGCAATTGTCAAGCAGATGAGCAGACAGTAATCACGCAGCTCAGCAGGCCCAGATCACGTGACTGAGCATGCACTGTTCACGTGGCTGATCATACACTGATCACGTGATGATCATGCACTGATCACGTGGCTGATCATACACTGTTCACGTGTCTGACCATGCACTGATCACGTGGCTGATCGCACACTGCTCACGTAACTGATCATGCACTGATCACGTGGCTATCATGCACTGATCACGTGGCTGAACATGCACTGTTCACGTGGCTGATCACACACTGTCACGTGACATATCATGCACTGATCACGTGGCACTCATGCACTGATCACGTGGCTGATCATACTCTGCTCACGTAACTCATGCACACATCACGTGGCTATCATGCACTGCTCACGTGGCTCGTCATGGAATGATCACGTAGCAACCATATACTGGTCACGTGACTGATCATGCAAGATCACGTAAATGATCATGCACTGTTCACGTGACTGATCATGCACTGATCACGTGACTGATCATGCACTGATCACGTGGCTATCATGCTCTGCTCACGGGGCTGATCATGCAACGTTCACGTAGCAACCATGTACTGGTCACGTGACTGATCATGCACTGATCACGTAATTGATCCTGCACTGATCACGTGGCTCATCATGCACTGATCGTGGCTGATCACACATGTATCACGTGACTGATCATGCACTGATCACGTGGCTCTCATGCACTGATCACGTGGCTGTCATGCACTGATCACGTGGATATCATGCACTGATCACGTGGCTGATCATGCACGTATCACGACTGATCATGCACTGATCACGTGGCTATCATGCACTGATCACGTGGCTATCATGCACTGATCACGTGGCTGATCATGCACTGATCACGTGTATCATGCACTGATCACGTGACTGATCATGCACTGATCACGTAATTGATCATGCACTGATCATGTGGCTGATCATGCACTGATCACGTGGCTGATCATGCACTGATCACGTGACTGATCATGCACTGATCACGTGGCTATCATGCACTGCTCACGTGATCATGCCAGCTGATCACGCCTACTCATGCACTGGTCACATGACTGATCATGCACTGATCACGTGACTGATCATGCACTGATCACGTGGCTATCATGCACTACTCACGTGGCTGATCATGCAATGATCATGTAGCTACCATGTACTGGTCACGTGAATGATCATACACCCATCAGGTGACTGATCATGCACTGATCACGTGGCTATCATGCACTGATCACGAGACTGATCATGCACATTCACGTCTATATCATGCACTGATCACATGACTGCCCATGCACTGATCACGTGGATGTTCATACACTAATCTTGTGACAGATCATGCACTGATCACGTGGCTGATCATGCACTGATACGTGACTGAGCATGGACTGATCACATGACTATCATGTAGTGATCACGTGACAATGGCGCTGATCATGTGACTGATCATGCGCTGATCATGTTTGCTATCATACACTGATCATGCCTCTAGGCAATAAACAAAGAGCTGAGTAGGCACTGAATCAAACAGTCAGCAGGCAATAATCATGGAACTCAGGTGTGAGGAATCATGCTGCTCAGCTGGCAATAATCAAGCAGCTGAGCAGGCAGGAATTATACGCACAGCTGGCAATTGTCAAGCAGATGACAGGCAGGAATCGTGCAGCTCAGCTGGCAATTGTCAAGCAGATGAGCAGACAGTAATCACGCAGCTCAGCAGGCCCAGATCACGTGACTGAGCATGCACTGTTCACGTGGCTGATCATACACTGATCACGTGATGATCATGCACTGATCACGTGGCTGATCATACACTGTTCACGTGTCTGACCATGCACTGATCACGTGGCTGATCATACACTGATCACGTAACTGATCATGCACTGATCACGTGGCTATCATGCACTGATCACGTGGCTGAACATGCACTTCACGTGGCTGATCACACACCTGTCACGTGACATATCATGCACTGATCACGTGGCACTCATGCACTGATCACGTGGCTGATCATACTCTGCTCATAACTCATGCACATCACGTGGCTATCATGCACTGCTCACGTGGCTCGCATGGAATGATCACGTGCAACCATATACTGGTACGTGACTGATCATGCAAAGATCACGTAAATGATCATGCACTGTTCACGTGACTGATCATGTACTGATCACGTGACTGATCATGCACTGATCACGTGGCTATCATGCACTGCTCACGTGGCTGATCATGCAACGATCACGTGCAACCATGTACTGGTCACGTGACTGATCATGCACTGATCACGTAATTGATCATGCACTGATCACGTGGCTCATCATGCACTGATCACGTGGCTGATCACACATGTATCACGTGACTGATCATGCACTGATCACGTGGCTCTCATGCACTGATCACGTGGCTGTCATGCACTGATCACGTGGATATCATGCACTGATCATGTGGCTGATCATACGTGTCACATGACTGATCATGCACTGATCGTGGCTATCATGCACTGATCACGTGGCTATCATGCACTGATCACGTGGCTGATCATGCACTGATCACGTGGCTACCATGTACTGGTCACGTGACTGATCATGCACTGATCACGTGATTGATCATGCACTGATCATGTGGCTGATCATGCACTGATCACGTGGCTGATCATGCACTGATCACGTGACTGATCATGCACTGATCACGTGGCTATCATGCACTGCTGATCACGTGGCTGATCATGCCATGATCACGCAGCTACCATGTACTGGTCACATGACTGATCATGCACTGATCACGTGACTGATCATGCAGTGATCACGTGGCTATCATGAACTACTCACGTGGCTGATCATGCAATGATCATGTAGCTACCATGTACAGGTCACGTGAATGATCATACACCCATCAGGTGACTGATCATGCACTGATCACGTGGCTATCATGCACTGATCACGAGACTGATCATGCACTGTTCACGTCTATATCATGCACTGATCACATGACTGCCCGTGCACTGATCACGTGGATGTTCATACACTAATCTTTTGACAGATCATGCACTGATCACGTGGCTGATCATGCACTGATACCGTGACTGAGCATGGACTGATCACATGACTATCATGTAGTGATCACGTGACTTAATGGCGCTGATCATGTGACTGATCATGCGCTGATCATGTTTGCTATCATACACTGATCATGTGCCTCTGGAGGCAATAAACAAAGAGCTGAGTAGGCACGAATCAAACAGTCAGCAGGCAATAATCATGGAACTCAGGTGTGAGGAATCATGCTGCTCAGCTGGCAATAATCAAGCAGCTGAACAGGCAGGAATTATGCAGCACAGCTGGCAATTGTCAAGCAGATGACAGGCAGGAATCGTGCAGCTCAGCTGGCAATTGTCAAGCAGATGAGCAGACAGTAATCACGCAGCTCAGCAGGCCCAGATCACGTGACTGAGCATGCACTGTTCACGTGGCTGATCATACACTGATCACGTGATGATCATGCACTGATCACTTGGATATCATGCACTGATCACGTGGCTGATCATGCACTGTTCACGTGTCTGACCATGCACTGATCACGTGGCTGATCATACACTGCTCACGTAACTGATCATGCACTGATCACGTGGCTATCATGCACTGATCACGTGGCTGACATGCACTGATCACGTGGCTGATCACACTGTCGTGACATATCATGCACTGATCACGTGTCACTCATGCACTGATCACGTGGCTGATCATACTCTGCTCACGTAACTCATGGACACATCACGTGGCTATCATGCACTGCTCACGTGGCTCGTCATGGAATGATCACGTAGCAACCATATACTGGTAGCGTGACTGATCATGCAAGATCACGTAAATGATCATGCACTGTTCACGTGACTGATCATGCACTGATCACGTGACTGATCATGCACTGATCACGTGGCTATCATGCACTGATCATGTGGCTGATCATGCAACGATCACGTAGGAACCATGTACTGGTCACGTGACTGATCATGCACTGATCACGTAATTGATCCTGCACTGATAACGTGGCTCATCATGCACTGATCACGTGGCTATCATGCACTGATCATGTTTCCCATGATCAATGACACTGATCACGTGGCTATCATGTGATCACGTGGCTGATCATGCACTGTCATGACTGATCATGCACTGATCATGTGGCTGATCATGCACACATCCGTGGCTGATCATGCACTGATCACGTGACTGATCATGCACTGATCGTGGCTATCATGCACTGATCACGTGGCTGATCATACACTGATCACGTATCTACCATGTTGCTGATCACATGACTGATCATGCACTGATCACACTGATCATGCACTATCTTGATCATGCACTGATCATCACTGATCATGCTGCAGGTCACGTGAATGATCATACACCCATCAGGTGACTGATCATGCACTGATCACGTGGCTATCATGCACTGATCACGAGACTGATCATGCACTGATCACGTCTATATCATGCACTGATCACATGACTGCCCATGCACTGATCACGTGGATGATCATACACTAATCATGTGACAGATCATGCACTGATCACGTGGCTGATCATGCACTGATACGTGACTGAGCATGGACTGATCACATGACTATCATGTAGTGATCACGTGACTTAATGGCGCTGATCATGTGACTGATCATGCACTGATCATGTTTGCTATCATACACTGATCATGTGCCTCTGGAGGCAATAAACAAAGAGCTGAGTAGGCACGAATCAAACAGTCAGCAGGCAATAATCATGGAACTCAGGTGTGAGGAATCATGCTGCTCAGCTGGCAATAATCAAGCAGCTGAGCAGGCAGGAATTCGCAGCACAGCTGGCAATTGTCAAGCAGATGACAGGCAGGAATCGTGCAGCTCAGCTGGCAATTGTCAAGCAGATGAGCAGACAGTAATCACGCAGCTCAGCAGGCCCAGATCACGTGACTGAGCATGCACTGTTCACGTGGCTGATCATACACTGATCACGTGATGATCATGCACTGATCACGTGGCTGATCATGCACTGATCACGTGTCTGATCATGCACTGATCACGTGGCTGATCATACACTGCTCACGTAACTGATCATGCACTGATCACGTGGCTATCATGCACTGATCACGTGGCTGATCATGCACCACGTGGCTGATCATGCACTGATCACGTGACTATCATGCACTGATCACGTGGCTGATCATGCACTGATCACGTGGCTGATCATGCACTGATCACGTGGCTGATCATGCACTGATCACGTAGCTATCATGTACTGATCACGTGGCTGATCATGCACTGATCACGTAACTGATCATGCACTGATCACGTGGCTGATCATGCACTGATCACGTGGCTGATCATGCACTGATCACGTGACTGATCATGCACTGATCACGTGGCTGATCATGCACTGATCACGTGGCTGATCATGCACTGATCACGTGGCTGATCATCACACTGATCATGACTGATCATGCACTGATCACGCACTGATCATGCACTGATCATTGTGATATCATGCACTGATCACGTGGCTGATCATGCACTGATCACGTGGCTGATCATGCACTGATCACGTGGCTGATCATGCACTGATCACGTGACTGATCATGCACTGATCACGTGACTGATCATGCACTGATCACGTGGCTGATCATGCACTGATCACGTGGCTGATCATGCACTGATCACGTGACTACCATGCACTGATCACAACTGATCATGCACTGATCACGTGACTGATCATGCACTGATCACGTGGCTATCATGCACTACTCACGTGGCTGATCATGCAATGATCATGTAGCTACCATGTACAGGTCACGTGAATGATCATACACCCATCAGGTGACTGATCATGCACTGATCACGTGGCTATCATGCACTGATCACGTGACTGATCATGCACTGATCACGTCTATATCATGCACTGATCACGTGACTGCCCATGCACTGATCACGTGGATGATCATACACTAATCTTGTGACAGATCATGCACTGATCACGTGGCTGATCATGCACTGATACCGTGACTGAGCATGGACTGATCACATGACTATCATGTAGTGATCACGTGACTTAATGGCGCTGATCATGTGACTGATCATGCGCTGATCATGTTTGCTATCATACACTGATCATGTGCCTCTGGAGGCAATAAACAAAGAGCTGAGTAGGCACGAATCAAACAGTCAGCAGGCAATAATCATGGAACTCAGTGTGAGGAATCATGCTGCTCAGCTGGCAATAATCAAGCAGCTGAGCAGGCAGGAATTACGCAGCACAGCTGGCAATTGTCAAGCAGATGACGGGCAGGAATCGTGCAGCTCAGCTGGCAATTGTCAAGCAGATGAGCAGACAGTAATCACGCAGCTCAGCAGGCCCAGATCACGTGACTGAGCATGCACTGTTCACGTGGCTGATCATACACTGATCACGTGATGATCATGCACTGATCACTTGGATATCATGCACTGATCACGTGGCTGATCATACACTGTTCACGTGTCTGACCATGCACTGATCACGTGGCTGATCATATCACTGCTCACGTAACTGATCATGCACTGATCACGTGGCTATCATGCACTGATCACGTGGCTGAACATGCACTGTTCACGTGGCTGATCACACACCTGTCACGTGACATATCATGCACTGATCACGTGGCACTCATGCACTGATCACGTGGCTGATCATACTCTGCTCACGTAACTCATGCACACATCACGTGGCTATCATGCACTGCTCACGTGGCTCGTCATGGAATGATCACGTAGCAACCATATACTGGTCACGTGACTGATCATGCACTGATCACGTAAATGATCATGCACTGTTCACGTGACTGATCATGTACTGATCACGTGACTGATCATGCACGATGTGGCTATCATGCACTGCTCACGTGGCTGATCATGCACTGATCACGTAGCAACCATGTACTGGTCACGTGACTGATCATGCACTGATCACGTAATTGATCATGCACTGATCACGTGGCTCATCATGCACTGATCACGTGGCTGATCACACATGATCACGTGACTGATCATGCACTGATCACGTGGCTCTCATGCACTGATCACGTGGCTGTCATGCACTGATCACGTGGATATCATGCACTGATCATGCACACGTATCACATGACTGATCATGCACTGATCACGTGGCTATCATGCACTGATCACGTGGCTATCATGCACTGATCACGTGGCTGATCATGCAATGATCACGTGGCTATCATGTACTGATCACGTGCTGATCATGCACTGATCACGTGATTGATCATGCACTGATCACGTGGCTGATCATGCACTGATCACGTGGCTGATCATGCACTGATCACGTAACTGATCATGCACTGATCACGTGACTGATCATGCACTGATCACGTGGCTATCATGCACTGATCACGTGGCTGATCATACACTGATCACGTGCCTGATCATGCACTGATCACGTGGCTGATCATGCACTGATCACGTGACTGATCATGCACTGATCACGTGACTGATCATGCACTGATCACGTGGCTATCATGCACTGCTCACGTGGCTGATCATGCCATGATCACGCAGCTACCATGTACTGGTCACATGACTGATCATGCACTGATCACGTGACTGATCATGCACTGATCACGTGGCTATCATGCACTACTCACGTGGCTGATCATGCAATGATCATGTAGCTACCATGTACAGGTCACGTGAATGATCATACACCCATCAGGTGACTGATCATGCACTGATCACGTGGCTATCATGCACTGATCACGAGACTGATCATGCACTGATCACGTCTATATCATGCACTGATCACATGACTGCCCATGCACTGATCACGTGGATGATCATACACTAATCTTGTGACAGATCATGCACTGATCACGTGGCTGATCATGCACTGATACCGTGACTGAGCATGGACTGATCACATGACTATCATGTAGTGATCACGTGACTTAATGGCGCTGATCATGTGACTGATCATGCGCTGATCATGTTTGCTATCATACACTGATCATGTGCCTCTGGAGGCAATAAACAAAGAGCTGAGTAGGCACGAATCAAACAGTCAGCAGGCAATAATCATGGAACTC
The DNA here is from genome assembly GCF_032452875.1 of Bos javanicus. NCBI lineage: Eukaryota > Metazoa > Chordata > Mammalia > Artiodactyla > Bovidae > Bos > Bos javanicus. The sequence goes on along the minus strand of NW_026894286.1, from coordinate 78,807 downwards.
AGGTGTGAGGAATCATGCTGCTCAGCTGGCAATAATCAAGCAGCTGAGCAGGCAGGAATTACGCAGCACAGCTGGCAATTGTCAAGCAGATGACAGGCAGGAATCGTGCAGCTCAGCTGGCAATTGTCAAGCAGATGAGCAGACAGTAATCACGCAGCTCAGCAGGCCCTGATCACGTGACTGAGCATGCACTGTTCACGTGGCTGATCATACACTGATCACGTGATGATCATGCACTGATCACGTGGCTGATCATACACTGTTCACGTGTCTGACCATGCACTGATCACGTGGCTGATCATACACTGCTCACGTAACTGATCATGCACTGATCACGTGGCTATCATGCACTGATCACGTGGCTGAACATGCACTGTTCACGTGGCTGATCACACACCTGTCACGTGACATATCATGCACTGATCACGTGGCACTCATGCACTGATCACGTGGCTGATCATACTCTGCTCACGTAACTCATGCACACATCACGTGGCTATCATGCACTGCTCACGTGGCTCGCATCAATGATCACGTAGCAACCATATACTGGTCACGTGACTGATCATGCACTGATCACGTAAATGATCATGCACTGTTCACGTGACTGATCATGCACTGATCACGTGACTGATCATGCACTGATCACGTGGCTATCATGCACTGCTCACGTGGCTGATCATGCAACGATCACGTGCAACATGTACTGGTCACGTGACTGATCATGCACTGATCACGTAATTGATCATGCACTGATCACGTGGCTCATCATGCACTGATCACGTGGCTGATCACACATATCACGTGACTGATCATGCACTGATCACGTGGCTATCATGCACTGATCACGTGGCTGTCATGCACTGATCACGTGGATATCATGCACTGATCACGTGGCTGATCACGATCACACTGATCATGCACTGATCACGTGGCTATCATGCACTGATCACGTGGCTATCATGCACTGATCACGTGGCTGATCATGCACTGATCACGTGCTATCATGCACTGATCACGTGACTGATCATGCACTGATCACGTGATCATGCACTGATCACGTGGCTGATCATGCACTGATCACGTGGCTGATCATGCACTGATCACGTGACTGATCATGCACTGATCACGTGGCTATCATGCACTGCTCACGTGGCTGATCATGCCATGATCACGCAGCTACCATGTACTGGTCACATGACTGATCATGCACTGATCACGTGACTGATCATGCACTGATCACGTGGCTATCATGCACTACTCACGTGGCTGATCATGCAATGATCATGCTACCATGTACAGGTCACGTGAATGATCATACACCCATCAGGTGACTGATCATGCACTGATCACGTGGCTATCATGCACTGATCACAGACTGATCATGCACTGATCACGTCTATATCATGCACTGATCACATGACTGCCCATGCACTGATCACGTGGATGTTCATACACTAATCTTGTGACAGATCATGCACTGATCACGTGGCTGATCATGCACTGATACCGTGACTGAGCATGGACTGATCACATGACTATCATGTAGTGATCACGTGACTTAATGGCGCTGATCATGTGACTGATCATGCGCTGATCATGTTTGCTATCATACACTGATCATGTGCCTCTGGAGGCAATAAACAAAGAGCTGAGTAGGCACGAATCAAACAGTCAGCAGGCAATAATCATGGAACTCAGGTGTGAGGAATCATGCTGCTCAGCTGGCAATAATCAAGCAGCTGAACAGGCAGGAATTACGCAGCACAGCTGGCAATTGTCAAGCAGATGACGGGCAGGAATCGTGCAGCTCAGCTGGCAATTGTCAAGCAGATGAGCAGACAGTAATCACGCAGCTCAGCAGGCCCAGATCACGTGACTGAGCATGCACTGTTCACGTGGCTGATCATACACTGATCACGTGATGATCATGCACTGATCACTTGGATATCATGCACTGATCACGTGGCTGATCATACACTGTTCACGTGTCTGACCATGCACTGATCACGTGGCTGATCATACACTGCTCACGTAACTGATCATGCACTGATCACGTGGCTATCATGCACTGATCACGTGGCTGAACATGCACTGTTCACGTGGCTGATCACACACCTGTCACGTGACATATCATGCACTGATCACGTGGCACTCATGCACTGATCACGTGGCTGATCATACTCTGCTCACGTAACTCATGCACACATCACGTGGCTATCATGCACTGCTCACGTGGCTCGTCATGGAATGATCACGTAGCAACCATATACTGGTCACGTGACTGATCATGCACTGATCACGTAAATGATCATGCACTGTTCACGTGACTGATCATGTACTGATCACGTGACTGATCATGCACTGATCACGTGGCTATCATGCTCACGTGGCTGATCATGCACTGATCACGTAGCAACCATGTACTGGTCACGTGACTGATCATGCACTGATCACGTAATTGATCATGCACTGATCACGTGGCTCATCATGCACTGATCACGTGGCTGATCACACATGATCACGTGACTGATCATGCACTGATCACGTGGCTATCATGCACTGATCACGTGGCTGTCATGCACTGATCACGTGGATATCATGCACTGATCACGTGGCTGATCACACACGATCACGTGACTGATCATGCACTGATCACGTGGCTATCATGCACTGATCACGTGGCTATCATGCACTGATCACGTGGCTGATCATGCACTGATCACGTAGCTATCATGTACTGATCACGTGACTGATCATGCACTGATCACGTGATTGATCATGCACTGATCACGTGGCTGATCATGCACTGATCACGTGGCTGATCATGCACTGATCACGTGACTGATCATGCACTGATCACGTGGCTATCATGCACTGATCACGTGGCTGATCATGCACCATGATCGCAGCTACCATGTACTGGTCACATGACTGATCATGCACTGATCACGTGACTGATCATGCAGTGATCACGTGGCTATCATGCACTACTCACGTGGCTGATCATGCAATGATCATGTAGCTACCATGTACAGGTCACGTGAATGATCATACACCCATCAGGTGACTGATCATGCACTGATCACGTGGCTATCATGCACTGATCACGAGACTGATCATGCACTGATCACGTCTATATCATGCACTGATCACATGACTGCCCATGCACTGATCACGTGGATGATCATACACTAATCATGTGACAGATCATGCACTGATCACGTGGCTGATCATGCACTGATACCGTGACTGAGCATGGACTGATCACATGACTATCATGTAGTGATCACGTGACTTAATGGCGCTGATCATGTGACTGATCATGCGCTGATCATGTTTGCTATCATACACTGATCATGTGCCTCTGGAGGCAATAAACAAAGAGCTGAGTAGGCACGAATCAAACAGTCAGCAGGCAATAATCATGGAACTCAGGTGTGAGGAATCATGCTGCTCAGCTGGCAATAATCAAGCAGCTGAGCAGGCAGGAATTACGCAGCACAGCTGGCAATTGTCAAGCAGATGACAGGCAGGAATCGTGCAGCTCAGCTGGCAATTGTCAAGCAGATGAGCAGACAGTAATCACGCAGCTCAGCAGGCCCAGATCACGTGACTGAGCATGCACTGTTCACGTGGCTGATCATACACTGATCACGTGATGATCATGCACTGATCACTTGGATATCATGCACTGATCACGTGGCTGATCATACACTGTTCACGTGTCTGACCATGCACTGATCACGTGGCTGATCATACACTGCTCACGTAACTGATCATGCACTGATCACGTGGCTATCATGCACTGATCACGTGGCTGAACATGCACTGTTCACGTGGCTGATCACACACCTGTCACGTGACATATCATGCACTGATCACGTGGCACTCATGCACTGATCACGTGGCTGATCATACTCTGCTCACGTAACTCATGCACACATCACGTGGCTATCATGCACTGCTCACGTGGCTGTCATGGAATGATCACGTAGCAACCATATACTGGTCACGTGACTGATCATGCACTGATCACGTAAATGATCATGCACTGTTCACGTGACTGATCATGTACTGATCACGTGACTGATCATGCACTGATCACGTGGCTATCATGCACTGCTCACGTGGCTGATCATGCAACGATCACGTAGCAACCATGTACTGGTCACGTGACTGATCATGCACTGATCACGTAATTGATCATGCACTGATCACGTGGCTCATCATGCACTGATCACGTGGCTGATCACACATGATCACGTGACTGATCATGCACTGATCACGTGGCTATCATGCACTGATCACGTGGCTATCATGCACTGATCACGTGGATATCATGCACTGATCACGTGGCTGATCATCACGTATCACGTGACTGATCATGCACTGATCACGTGGCTATCATGCACTGATCACGTGGCTATCATGCACTGATCACGTGGCTGATCATGCAATGATCACGTAGCTACCATGTACTGATCACGTGACTGATCATGCACTGATCACGTACTGATCATGCACTGATCACGTGGCTGATCATGCACTGATCACGTGGCTGATCATGCACTGATCACGTGACTGATCATGCACTGATCACGTGACTGATCATGCACTGATCACGTGGCTATCATGCACTGATCACGTGGCTGATCATGCACTGATCACGTGACTGCATGCACTGATCACGTGGATGATCATGCACTGATCACGTGACTGATCATGCACTGATCACGTGGCTGATCATGCACTGATACCGTGACTGAGCATGGACTGATCACATGACTATCATGTAGTGATCACGTGACTTAATGGCGCTGATCATGTGACTGATCATGCGCTGATCATGTTTGCTATCATACACTGATCATGTGCCTCTGGAGGCAATAAACAAAGAGCTGAGTAGGCACGAATCAAACAGTCAGCAGGCAATAATCATGGAACTCAGGTGTGAGGAATCATGCTGCTCAGCTGGCAATAATCAAGCAGCTGAGCAGGCAGGAATTACGCAGCACAGCTGGCAATTGTCAAGCAGATGACAGGCAGGAATCGTGCAGCTCAGCTGGCAATTGTCAAGCAGATGAGCAGACAGTAATCACGCAGCTCAGCAGGCCCTGATCACGTGACTGAGCATGCACTGTTCACGTGGCTGATCATACACTGATCACGTGATGATCATGCACTGATCACTTGGATATCATGCACTGATCACGTGGCTGATCATACACTGTTCACGTGTCTGACCATGCACTGATCACGTGGCTGATCATACACTGCTCACGTAACTGATCATGCACTGATCACGTGGCTATCATGCACTGATCACGTGGCTGAACATGCACTGTTCACGTGGCTGATCACACACCTGTCACGTGACATATCATGCACTGATCACGTGGCACTCATGCACTGATCACGTGGCTGATCATACTCTGCTCACGTAACTCATGCACACATCACGTGGCTATCATGCACTGCTCACGTGGCTCGTCATGGAATGATCACGTGGCAACCATATACTGGTCACGTGACTGATCATGCACTGATCACGTAAATGATCATGCACTGTTCACGTGACTGATCATGTACTGATCACGTGACTGATCATGCACTGATCACGTGGCTATCATGCTCTGCTCACGTGGCTGATCATGCAACGATCACGTAGCAACCATGTACTGGTCACGTGACTGATCATGCACTGATCACGTAATTGATCCTGCACTGATCACGTGGCTCATCATGCACTGATCACGTGGCTGATCACACATGTATCACGTGACTGATCATGCACTGATCCGTGGCTCTCATGCACTGATCACGTGGCTGTCATGCACTGATCACGTGGATATCATGCACTGATCATGTGGCTGATCACACGTATCACATGACTGATCATGCACTGATCACGTGGCTATCATGCACTGATCACGTGGCTATCATGCACTGATCACGTGGCTGATCATGCAATGATCACGTAGCTATCATGTACTGATCACGTGACTGATCATGCACTGATCACGTAATTGATCATGCACTGATCACGTGGCTGATCATGCACTGATCACGTGGCTGATCATGCACTGATCACGTAACTGATCATGCACTGATCACGTGACTGATCATGCACTGATCACGTGGCTATCATGCACTGATCACGTGGCTGATCATACACTGATCACGTGCTGATCATGCACTGATCACGTGGCTGATCATGCACTGATCACGTGACTGATCATGCACTGATCACGTGTCTGATCATGCACTGATCACGTGGCTATCATGCACTGCTCACGTGGCTGATCATGCATGATCACGCAGCTACCATGTACTGGTCACATGACTGATCATGCACTGATCACGTGACTGATCATGCAGTGATCACGTGGCTATCATGCACTACTCACGTGGCTGATCATGCAATGATCATGTAGCTACCATGTACAGGTCACGTGAATGATCATACACCCATCAGGTGACTGATCATGCACTGATCACGTGGCTATCATGCACTGATCACGAGACTGATCATGCACTGATCACGTCTATATCATGCACTGATCACATGACTGCCCATGCACTGATCACGTGGATGATCATACACTAATCTTGTGACAGATCATGCACTGATCACGTGGCTGATCATGCACTGATACCGTGACTGAGCATGGACTGATCACATGACTATCATGTAGTGATCACGTGACTTAATGGCACTGATCATGTGACTGATCATGCGCTGATCATGTTTGCTATCATACACTGATCATGTGCCTCTGGAGGCAATAAACAAAGAGCTGAGTAGGCACGAATCAAACAGTCAGCAGGCAATAATCATGGAACTCAGGTGTGAGGAATCATGCTGCTCAGCTGGCAATAATCAAGCAGCTGAGCAGGCAGGAATTATGCAGCACAGCTGGCAATTGTCAAGCAGATGACAGGCAGGAATCGTGCAGCTCAGCTGGCAATTGTCAAGCAGATGAGCAGACAGTAATCACGCAGCTCAGCAGGCCCAGATCACGTGACTGAGCATGCACTGTTCACGTGGCTGATCATACACTGATCACGTGATGATCATGCACTGATCACTTGGATATCATGCACTGATCACGTGGCTGATCATACACTGTTCACGTGTCTGACCATGCACTGATCACGTGGCTGATCATGCACTGCTCACGTAACTGATCATGCACTGATCACGTGGCTATCATGCACTGATCACGTGGCTGAACATGCACTGTTCACGTGGCTGATCACACACTGTCACGTGACATATCATGCACTGATCACGTGGCACTCATGCACTGATCACGTGGCTGATCATACACTGATCACGTGACTGATCATGCACTGATCACGTGGCTATCATGCACTGATCACGTGACTGATCATGCACTGATCACGTGGCTATCATGCACTGATCACGTGGCTGATCATGCACTGATCACGTGGCTGATCATGCACTGTCACGTGACTGATCATGCACTGATCACGTACATCATGCACTGATCACGTGGCTGATCATACTGATCACGTGACTCATGCACACATCACGTGGCTATCATGCACTGATCACGGCTGATCATGCAATGATCACGTAGCAACCATGCACTGATCACGTGACTGATCATGCACTGATCACGTGACTGATCATGCACTGATCACGTGACTGATCATGCACTGATCACGTGACTGATCATGCACTGATCACGTGGCTATCATGCACTGCTCACGTGGCTGATCATGCACGATCACGAGCAACCATGTACTGGTCACGTGACTGATCATGCACTGATCACGTAATTGATCATGCACTGATCACGTGGCTCATCATGCACTGATCACGTGGCTGATCACACATGTATCACGTGACTGATCATGCACTGATCACGTGGCTATCATGCACTGATCACGTGGCTGTCATGCACTGATCACGTGGATATCATGCACTGATCACGTGGCTGATCACACACGATCACATGACTGATCATGCACTGATCACGTGGCTATCATGCACTGATCACGTGGCTATCATGCACTGATCACGTGGCTGATCATGCAATGATCACGTAGCTATCATGTACTGGTCACGTGACTGATCATGCACTGATCACGTGATTGATCATGCACTGATCACGTGGCTGATCATGCACTGATCACGTGGCTGATCATGCACTGATCACATAACTGATCATGCACTGATCACGTGACTGATCATGCACTGATCACGTGGCTATCATGCACTGATCACTTGGCTGATCATACACTGATCACGTGCCTGGTCATGCACTGATCACGTGGCTGATCATGCACTGATCACGTGACTGATCATGCACTGATCACGTGTCTGATCATGCACTGATCACGTGGCTATCATGCACTGCTCACGTGGCTGATCATGCCATGATCACGCAGCTACCATGTACTGGTCACATGACTGATCATGCACTGATCACGTGACTGATCATGCAGTGATCACGTGGCTATCATGCACTACTCACGTGGCTGATCATGCAATGATCATGTAGCTACCATGTACAGGTCACGTGAATGATCATACACCCATCAGGTGACTGATCATGCACTGATCACGTGGCTATCATGCACTGATCACGAGACTGATCATGCACTGATCACGTCTATATCATGCACTGATCACATGACTGCCCATGCACTGATCACGTGGATGATCATACACTAATCATGTGACAGATCATGCACTGATCACGTGGCTGATCATGCACTGATACCGTGACTGAGCATGGACTGATCACATGACTATCATGTAGTGATCACGTGACTTAATGGCGCTGATCATGTGACTGATCATGCGCTGATCATGTTTGCTATCATACACTGATCATGTGCCTCTGGAGGCAATAAACAAAGAGCTGAGTAGGCACGAATCAAACAGTCAGCAGGCAATAATCATGGAACTCAGGTGTGAGGAATCATGCTGCTCAGCTGGCAATAATCAAGCAGCTGAGCAGGCAGGAATTACGCAGCACAGCTGGCAATTGTCAAGCAGATGACAGGCAGGAATCGTGCAGCTCAGCTGGCAATTGTCAAGCAGATGAGCAGACAGTAATCACGCAGCTCAGCAGGCCCAGATCACGTGACTGAGCATGCACTGTTCACGTGGCTGATCATACACTGATCACGTGATGATCATGCACTGATCACTTGGATATCATGCACTGATCACGTGGCTGATCATACACTGTTCACGTGTCTGACCATGCACTGATCACGTGGCTGATCATACACTGCTCACGTAACTGATCATGCACTGATCACGTGGCTATCATGCACTGATCACGTGGCTGAACATGCACTGTTCACGTGGCTGATCACACACCTGTCACGTGACATATCATGCACTGATCACGTGGCACTCATGCACTGATCACGTGGCTGATCATACTCTGCTCACGTAACTCATGCACACATCACGTGGCTATCATGCACTGCTCACGTGGCTCGTCATGGAATGATCACGTAGCTACCATATACTGGTCACGTGACTGATCATGCAAAGATCACGTAAATGATCATGCACTGTTCACGTGACTGATCATGCACTGATCACGTGACTGATCATGCACTGATCACGTGGCTATCATGCACTGCTCACGTGGCTGATCATGCAACGATCACGTAGCAACCATGTACTGGTCACGTGACTGATCATGCACTGATCACGTAATTGATCATGCACTGATCACGTGGCTCATCATGCACTGATCACGTGGCTGATCACACATGTATCACGTGACTGATCATGCACTGATCACGTGGCTCTCATGCACTGATCACGTGGCTGTCATGCACTGATCACGTGGATATCATGCACTGATCACGTGGCTGATCACACACGTATCACATGACTGATCATGCACTGATCACGTGGCTATCATGCACTGATCACGTGGCTATCATGCACTGATCACGTGGCTGATCATGCAATGATCACGTAGCTATCATGCACTGATCACGTGACTGATCATGCACTGATCACGAATTGATCATGCACTGATCACGTGGCTGATCATGCACTGATCACGTGGCTGATCATGCACTGATCACGTGACTGATCATGCACTGATCACGTGGCTATCATGCACTGCTCACGTGGCTGATCATGCCATGATCACGCAGCTACCATGTACTGGTCACATGACTGATCATGCACTGATCACGTGACTGATCATGCACTGATCACGTGGCTATCATGCACTACTCACGTGGCTGATCATGCAATGATCATGTAGCTACCATGTACAGGTCACGTGAATGATCATACACCCATCAGGTGACTGATCATGCACTGATCACGTGGCTATCATGCACTGATCACGAGACTGATCATGCACTGATCACGTCTATATCATGCACTGATCACATGACTGCCCATGCACTGATCACGTGGATGATCATACACTAATCATGTGACAGATCATGCACTGATCACGTGGCTGATCATGCACTGATACCGTGACTGAGCATGGACTGATCACATGACTATCATGTAGTGATCACGTGACTTAATGGCGCTGATCATGTGACTGATCATGCGCTGATCATGTTTGCTATCATACACTGATCATGTGCCTCTGGAGGCAATAAACAAAGAGCTGAGTAGGCACGAATCAAACAGTCAGCAGGCAATAATCATGGAACTCAGGTGTGAGGAATCATGCTGCTCAGCTGGCAATAATCAAGCAGCTGAGCAGGCAGGAATTATGCAGCACAGCTGGCAATTGTCAAGCAGATGACAGGCAGGAATCGTGCAGCTCAGCTGGCAATTGTCAAGCAGATGAGCAGACAGTAATCACGCAGCTCAGCAGGCCCTGATCACGTGACTGAGCATGCACTGTTCACGTGGCTGATCATACACTGATCACGTGATGATCATGCACTGATCACGTGGCTGATCATGCACTGATCACGTGTCTGACCATGCACTGATCACGTGGCTGATCATACACTGCTCACGTAACTGATCATGCACTGATCACGTGGCTATCATGCACTGATCACGTGGCTGAACATGCACTGTTCACGTGGCTGATCACACACCTGTCACGTGACATATCATGCACTGATCACGTGGCACTCATGCACTGATCACGTGGCTGATCATACTCTGCTCACGTAATCATGCACACATCACGTGGCTATCATGCACTGCTCACGTGGCTCGCATGGAATGATCACGTAGCAACCATATACTGGTGCGTGACTGATCATGCACTGATCACGTAAATGATCATGCACTGTTCACGTGACTGATCATGTACTGATCACGTGACTGATCATGCACTGATCACGTGGCTATCATGCTCTGCTCACGTGGCTGATCATGCAACGATCACGTAGCAACCATGTACTGGTCACGTGACTGATCATGCACTGATCACGTAATTGATCATGCACTGATCACGTGGCTCATCATGCACTGATCACGTGGCTGATCACACTGTACGTGACTGATCATGCACTGATCACGTGGTATCATGCACTGATCACGCTGTCATGCACTGATCACGTGGATATCATGCACTGATCACGTGGCTGATCACACACGATCACATGACTGATCATGCACTGATCACGTGGCTGATCATGCACTGATCACGTGGCTATCATGCACTGATCACGTGGCTGATCATGCACTGATCACGTAGCTATCATGCACTGATCACGTGACTGATCATGCACTGATCACGTGGCTGATCATGCACTGATCACGTGGCTGATCATGCACTGATCACGTGGCTGATCATGCACTGATCACGTGACTGATCATGCACTGATCACGTGGCTATCATGCACTGCTCACGTGGCTGATCATGCCATGATCACGCAGCTACCATGTACTGGTCACATGACTGATCATGCACTGATCACGTGACTGATCATGCAGTGACGTGGCTATCATGACTACTCACGTGGCTGATCATGCAATGATCATGTAGCTACCATGTACAGGTCACGTGAATGATCATACACCCATCAGGTGACTGATCATGCACTGATCACGTGGCTATCATGCACTGATCACGAGACTGATCATGCACTGATCACGTCTATATCATGCACTGATCACATGACTGCCCATGCACTGATCACGTGGATGATCATACACTAATCATGTGACAGATCATGCACTGATCACGTGGCTGATCATGCACTGATACCGTGACTGAGCATGGACTGATCACATGACTATCATGTAGTGATCACGTGACTTAATGGCGCTGATCATGTGACTGATCATGCGCTGATCATGTTTGCTATCATACACTGATCATGTGCCTCTGGAGGCAATAAACAAAGAGCTGAGTAGGCACGAATCAAACAGTCAGCAGGCAATAATCATGGAACTCAGGTGTGAGGAATCATGCTGCTCAGCTGGCAATAATCAAGCAGCTGAGCAGGCAGGAATTACGCAGCACAGCTGGCAATTGTCAAGCAGATGACAGGCAGGAATCGTGCAGCTCAGCTGGCAATTGTCAAGCAGATGAGCAGACAGTAATCACGCAGCTCAGCAGGCCCAGATCACGTGACTGAGCATGCACTGTTCACGTGGCTGATCATACACTGATCACGTGATGATCATGCACTGATCACTTGGATATCATGCACTGATCACGTGGCTGATCATACACTGTTCACGTGTCTGACCATGCACTGATCACGTGGCTGATCATACACTGCTCACGTAACTGATCATGCACTGATCACGTGGCTATCATGCACTGATCACGTGGCTGAACATGCACTGTTCACGTGGCTGATCACACACCTGTCACGTGACATATCATGCACTGATCACGTCACTCATGCACTGATCACGTGGCTGATCATACTCTGCTCACGTAACTCATGCACACATCACGTGGCTATCATGCACTGCTCACGTGGCTCGTCATGGAATGATCACGTAGCTACCATATACTGGTCACGTGACTGATCATGCACAGATCACGTAAATGATCATGCACTGTTCACGTGACTGATCATGTACTGATCACGTGACTGATCATGCACTGATCACGTGGCTATCATGCTCTGCTCACGTGGCTGATCATGCAACGATCACGTAGCAACCATGTACTGGTCACGTGACTGATCATGCACTGATCACGTAATTGATCCTGCACTGATCACGTGGCTCATCATGCACTGATCACGTGGCTGATCACATGATCACGTGACTGATCATGCACTGATCCGTGGCTATCATGCACTGATCACGTGGCTGATCATGCACTGATCACGTGGATATCATGCACTGATCACGTGGCTGATCACACACGTATCACATGACTGATCATGCACTGATCACGTGGCTATCATGCACTGATCACGTGGCTATCATGCACTGATCACGTGGCTGATCATGCACTGATCACGTAGCTATCATGCACTGATCACGTGACTGATCATGCACTGATCACGTAACTGATCATGCACTGATCATGGCTGATCATGCACTGATCACGTGGCTGATCATGCACTGATCACGTGACTGATCATGCACTGATCACGTGGCTATCATGCACTGCTCACGTGGCTGATCATGCCATGATCACGCAGCTACCATGTACTGTCACATGACTGATCATGCACTGATCACGTGACTGATCATGCACTGATCACGTGGCTATCATGCACTACTCACGTGGCTGATCATGCAATGATCTACCATGTACAGGTCACGTGAATGATCATACACCCATCAGGTGACTGATCATGCACTGATCACGTGGCTATCATGCACTGATCACGAGACTGATCATGCACTGATCACGTCTATATCATGCACTGATCACATGACTGATCATGCACTGATCACGTGGATGATCATACACTAATCATGTGACAGATCATGCACTGATCACGTGGCTGATCATGCACTGATACCGTGACTGAGCATGGACTGATCACATGACTATCATGTAGTGATCACGTGACTTAATGGCGCTGATCATGTGACTGATCATGCTGATCATGTTTGCTATCATACACTGATCATGTGCCTCTGGAGGCAATAAACAAAGAGCTGAGTAGGCACGAATCAAACAGTCAGCAGGCAATAATCATGGAACTCAGGTGTGAGGAATCATGCTGCTCAGCTGGCAATAATCAAGCAGCTGAGCAGGCAGGAATTACGCAGCACAGCTGGCAATTGTCAAGCAGATGACAGGCAGGAATCGTGCAGCTCAGCTGGCAATTGTCAAGCAGATGAGCAGACAGTAATCACGCAGCTCAGCAGGCCCTGATCACGTGACTGAGCATGCACTGTTCACGTGGCTGATCATGCACTGATCACGTGATGATCATGCACTGATCACGTGGCTGATCATACACTGTTCACGTGTCTGACCATGCACTGATCACGTGGCTGATCATACACTGATCACGTAACTGATCATGCACTGATCACGTGGCTATCATGCACTGATCACGTGGCTGAACATGCACTGTTCACGTGGCTGATCACACACTGTCACGTGACATATCATGCACTGATCACGTGGCACTCATGCACTGATCACGTGGCTGATCATACTCTGCTCACGTAACTCATGCACACATCACGTGGCTATCATGCACTGCTCACGTGGCTCGCATGGAATGATCACGTAGCAACCATATACTGGTCACGTGACTGATCATGCACTGATCACGTAAATGATCATGCACTGTTCACGTGACTGATCATGCACTGATCACGTGACTGATCATGCACTGATCACGTGGCTATCATGCTCTGCTCACGTGGCTGATCATGCAACGATCACGTAGCAACCATGTACTGGTCACGTGACTGATCATGCACTGATCACGTAATTGATCATGCACTGATCACGTGGCTCATCATGCACTGATCACGTGGCTGATCACACATGTATCACGTGACTGATCATGCACTGATCACGTGGCTATCATGCACTGATCACGTGGCTGTCATGCACTGATCACGTGGATATCATGCACTGATCACGTGGCTGATCACACACTGATCACATGACTGATCATGCACTGATCACGTGGCTATCATGCACTGATCACGTGGCTATCATGCACTGATCACGTGGCTGATCATGCAATGATCACGAGCTACCATGTACTGGTCACGTGACTGATCATGCACTGATCACGTAATTGATCATGCACTGATCACGTGGCTGATCATGCACTGATCACGTGGCTGATCATGCACTGATCACGTGACTGATCATGCACTGATCACGTGACTGATCATGCACTGATCACGTGGCTATCATGCACTGATCACGTGGCTGATCATGCACTGATCACGTGCCTGATCATGCACTGATCACGTGGCTGATCATGCACTGATCACGTGACTGATCATGCACTGATCACGTGGCTATCATGCACTGCTCACGTGGCTGATCATGCCATGATCACGCAGCTACCATGTACTGGTCACATGACTGATCATGCACTGATCACGTGACTGATCATGCACTGATCACGTGGCTATCATGCACTACTCACGTGGCTGATCATGCAATGATCATGTAGCTACCATGTACAGGTCACGTGAATGATCATACACCCATCAGGTGACTGATCATGCACTGATCACGTGGCTATCATGCACTGATCACGAGACTGATCATGCACTGATCACGTCTATATCATGCACTGATCACATGACTGCCCATGCACTGATCACGTGGATGATCATACACTAATCATGTGACAGATCATGCACTGATCACGTGGCTGATCATGCACTGATACCGTGACTGAGCATGGACTGATCACATGACTATCATGTAGTGATCACGTGACTTAATGGCGCTGATCATGTGACTGATCATGCGCTGATCATGTTTGCTATCATACACTGATCATGTGCCTCTGGAGGCAATAAACAAAGAGCTGAGTAGGCACGAATCAAACAGTCAGCAGGCAATAATCATGGAACTCAGTGTGAGGAATCATGCTGCTCAGCTGGCAATAATCAAGCAGCTGAGCAGGCAGGAATTACGCAGCACAGCTGGCAATTGTCAAGCAGATGACAGGCAGGAATCGTGCAGCTCAGCTGGCAATTGTCAAGCAGATGAGCAGACAGTAATCACGCAGCTCAGCAGGCCCAGATCACGTGACTGAGCATGCACTGTTCACGTGGCTGATCATACACTGATCACGTGATGATCATGCACTGATCACTTGGATATCATGCACTGATCACGTGGCTGATCATACACTGTTCACGTGTCTGACCATGCACTGATCACGTGGCTGATCATACACTGCTCACGTAACTGATCATGCACTGATCACGTGGCTATCATGCACTGATCACGTGGCTGAACATGCACTGTTCACGTGGCTGATCACACACCTGTCACGTGACATATCATGCACTGATCACGTGGCACTCATGCACTGATCACGTGGCTGATCATACTCTGCTCACGTACTCATGCACACATCACGTGGCTATCATGCACTGCTCACGTGGCTCGTCATGGAATGATCACGTAGCAACCATATACTGGTCACGTGACTGATCATGCACAGATCACGTAAATGATCATGCACTGTTCACGTGACTGATCATGTACTGATCACGTGACTGATCATGCACTGATCACGTGGCTATCATGCACTGCTCACGTGGCTGATCATGCAACGATCACGTAGCAACCATGTACTGGTCACGTGACTGATCATGCACTGATCACGTAATTGATCATGCACTGATCACGTGGCTCATCATGCACTGATCACGTGGCTGATCACACATGTATGACTGATCATGCACTGATCACGTGGCTCTCATGCACTGATCACGTGGCTGTCATGCACTGATCACGTGGATATCATGCACTGATCACGTGGCTGATCACACATGATCACATGACTGATCATGCACTGATCACGTGGCTATCATGCACTGATCACGTGGCTATCATGCACTGATCACGTGGCTGATCATGCAATGATCACGAGCTATCATGCACTGGTCACGTGACTGATCATGCACTGATCACGTAATTGATCATGCACTGATCACGTGGCTGATCATGCACTGATCACGTGGCTGATCATGCACTGATCACGTGACTGATCATGCACTGATCACGTGACTGATCATGCACTGATCACGTGGCTATCATGCACTGATCACGTGGCTGATCATGCACTGATCACGTGCTGATCATGCACTGATCACGTGGCTGATCATGCACTGATCACGTGACTGATCATGCACTGATCACGTGACTGATCATGCACTGATCACGTGGCTATCATGCACTGATCACGTGGCTGATCATGCCATGATCACGCAGCTACCATGTACTGGTCACATGACTGATCATGCACTGATCACGTGACTGATCATGCACTGATCACGTGGCTATCATGCACTACTCACGTGGCTGATCATGCAATGATCATGTAGCTACCATGTACAGGTCACGTGAATGATCATACACCCATCAGGTGACTGATCATGCACTGATCACGTGGCTATCATGCACTGATCACGAGACTGATCATGCACTGATCACGTCTATATCATGCACTGATCACATGACTGCCCATGCACTGATCACGTGGATGATCATACACTAATCATGTGACAGATCATGCACTGATCACGTGGCTGATCATGCACTGATACCGTGACTGAGCATGGACTGATCACATGACTATCATGTAGTGATCACGTGACTTAATGGCGCTGATCATGTGACTGATCATGCGCTGATCATGTTTGCTATCATACACTGATCATGTGCCTCTGGAGGCAATAAACAAAGAGCTGAGTAGGCACGAATCAAACAGTCAGCAGGCAATAATCATGGAACTCAGTGTGAGGAATCATGCTGCTCAGCTGGCAATAATCAAGCAGCTGAGCAGGCAGGAATTATGCAGCACAGCTGGCAATTGTCAAGCAGATGACAGGCAGGAATCGTGCAGCTCAGCTGGCAATTGTCAAGCAGATGAGCAGACAGTAATCACGCAGCTCAGCAGGCCCTGATCACGTGACTGAGCATGCACTGTTCACGTGGCTGATCATACACTGATCACGTGATGATCATGCACTGATCACGTGGCTGATCATACACTGTTCACGTGTCTGACCATGCACTGATCACGTGGCTGATCATACACTGCTCACGTAACTGATCATGCACTGATCACGTGGCTATCATGCACTGATCACGTGGCTGAACATGCACTGTTCACGTGGCTGATCACACACCTGTCACGTGACATATCATGCACTGATCACGTGGCACTCATGCACTGATCACGTGGCTGATCATACTGCTCACGTAACTCATGCACACATCACGTGGCTATCATGCACTGCTCACGTGGCTCGTCATGGAATGATCACGTAGCAACCATATACTGGTCACGTGACTGATCATGCACTGATCACGTAAATGATCATGCACTGTTCACGTGACTGATCATGCACTGATCACGTGACTGATCATGCACTGATCACGTGGCTATCATGCACTGCTCACGTGGCTGATCATGCAACGATCACGTAGCAACCATGTACTGGTCACGTGACTGATCATGCACTGATCACGTAACTGATCATGCACTGATCACGTGGCTATCATGCACTGATCACGTGGCTGATCACACATGATCACGTGACTGATCATGCACTGATCACGTGGCTATCATGCACTGATCACGTGGCTGATCATGCACTGATCACGTGGATATCATGCACTGATCACGTGGCTGATCACACACGATCACATGACTGATCATGCACTGATCACGTGCTATCATGCACTGATCACGTGGCTATCATGCACTGATCACGTGGCTGATCATGCACTGATCACGTAGCTATCATGCACTGATCACGTGACTGATCATGCACTGATCACGTAACTGATCATGCACTGATCACGTGGCTGATCATGCACTGATCACGTGGCTGATCATGCACTGATCACGTGACTGATCATGCACTGATCACGTGCTATCATGCACTGATCACGTGGCTGATCATGCATGATCACGCAGCTACCATGCACTGGTCACATGACTGATCATGCACTGATCACGTGACTGATCATGCACTGATCACGTGGCTATCATGCACTACTCACGTGGCTGATCATGCAATGATCATGTAGCTACCATGTACAGGTCACGTGAATGATCATACACCCATCAGGTGACTGATCATGCACTGATCACGTGGCTATCATGCACTGATCACGTGACTGATCATGCACTGATCACGTCTATATCATGCACTGATCACATGACTGCCATGCACTGATCACGTGGATGATCATACACTAATCATGTGACAGATCATGCACTGATCACGTGGCTGATCATGCACTGATACCGTGACTGAGCATGGACTGATCACATGACTATCATGTAGTGATCACGTGACTTAATGGCGCTGATCATGTGACTGATCATGCGCTGATCATGTTTGCTATCATACACTGATCATGTGCCTCTGGAGGCAATAAACAAAGAGCTGAGTAGGCACGAATCAAACAGTCAGCAGGCAATAATCATGGAACTCAGGTGTGAGGAATCATGCTGCTCAGCTGGCAATAATCAAGCAGCTGAGCAGGCAGGAATTACGCAGCACAGCTGGCAATTGTCAAGCAGATGACAGGCAGGAATCGTGCAGCTCAGCTGGCAATTGTCAAGCAGATGAGCAGACAGTAATCACGCAGCTCAGCAGGCCCTGATCACGTGACTGAGCATGCACTGTTCACGTGGCTGATCATACACTGATCACGTGATGATCATGCACTGATCACTTGGATATCATGCACTGATCACGTGGCTGATCATACACTGTTCACGTGTCTGACCATGCACTGATCACGTGGCTGATCATACACTGCTCACGTAACTGATCATGCACTGATCACGTGGCTATCATGCACTGATCACGTGGCTGAACATGCACTGTTCACGTGGCTGATCACACACCTGTCACGTGACATATCATGCACTGATCACGTGGCACTCATGCACTGATCACGTGGCTGATCATACTCTGCTCACGTAACTCATGCACACATCACGTGGCTATCATGCACTGCTCACGTGGGTCATGGAATGATCACGTAGCAACCATATACTGGTCACGTGACTGATCATGCACTGATCACGTAAATGATCATGCACTGTTCACGTGACTGATCATGTACTGATCACGTGACTGATCATGCACTGATCACGTGGCTATCATGCACTGCTCACGTGGCTGATCATGCAACGATCACGTAGCAACCATGTACTGGTCACGTGACTGATCATGCACTGATCACGTAATTGATCATGCACTGATCACGTGGCTCATCATGCACTGATCACGTGGCTGATCACACATGTATCACGTGACTGATCATGCACTGATCACGTGGCTCATGCACTGATCACGTGGCTGTCATGCACTGATCACGTGGATATCATGCACTGATCACGTGGCTGATCACACACGATCACATGACTGATCATGCACTGATCACGTGGCTATCATGCACTGATCACGTGGCTATCATGCACTGATCACGTGGCTGATCATGCAATGATCACGTAGCTACCATGTACTGGTCACGTGACTGATCATGCACTGATCACGTAATTGATCATGCACTGATCACGTGGCTGATCATGCACTGATCACGTGGCTGATCATGCACTGATCACGTGACTGATCATGCACTGATCACGTGACTGATCATGCACTGATCACGTGGCTATCATGCACTGATCACTTGGCTGACATGCACTGATCACGTGGCTGATCATGCACTGATCACGTGGCTGATCATGCACTGATCACGTGACTGATCATGCACTGATCACGTGTCTGATCATGCACTGATCACGTGGCTATCATGCACTGCTCACGTGGCTGATCATGCCATGATCACGCAGCTACCATGTACTGGTCACATGACTGATCATGCACTGATCACGTGACTGATCATGCAGTGATCACGTGGCTATCATGCACTACTCACGTGGCTGATCATGCAATGATCATGTAGCTACCATGTACAGGTCACGTGAATGATCATACACCCATCAGGTGACTGATCATGCACTGATCACGTGGCTATCATGCACTGATCACGTGACTGATCATGCACTGATCACGTCTATATCATGCACTGATCACATGACTGCCCATGCACTGATCACGTGGATGATCATACACTAATCATGTGACAGATCATGCACTGATCACGTGGCTGATCATGCACTGATACCGTGACTGAGCATGGACTGATCACATGACTATCATGTAGTGATCACGTGACTTAATGGCGCTGATCATGTGACTGATCATGCGCTGATCATGTTTGCTATCATACACTGATCATGTGCCTCTGGAGGCAATAAACAAAGAGCTGAGTAGGCACGAATCAAACAGTCAGCAGGCAATAATCATGGAACTCAGGTGTGAGGAATCATGCTGCTCAGCTGGCAATAATCAAGCAGCTGAGCAGGCAGGAATTACGCAGCACAGCTGGCAATTGTCAAGCAGATGACAGGCAGGAATCGTGCAGCTCAGCTGGCAATTGTCAAGCAGATGAGCAGACAGTAATCACGCAGCTCAGCAGGCCCAGATCACGTGACTGAGCATGCACTGTTCACGTGGCTGATCATACACTGATCACGTGATGATCATGCACTGATCACTTGGATATCATGCACTGATCACGTGGCTGATCATACACTGTTCACGTGTCTGACCATGCACTGATCACGTGGCTGATCATACACTGCTCACGTAACTGATCATGCACTGATCACGTGGCTATCATGCACTGATCACGTGGCTGAACATGCACTGTTCACGTGGCTGATCACACACCTGTCACGTGACATATCATGCACTGATCACGTGGCACTCATGCACTGATCACGTGGCTGATCATACTCTGCTCACGTAACTCATGCACACATCACGTGGCTATCATGCACTGCTCACGTGGCTCGTCATGGAATGATCACGTAGCAACCATATACTGGTCACGTGACTGATCATGCAGATCACGTAAATGATCATGCACTGTTCACGTGACTGATCATGTACTGATCACGTGACTGATCATGCACTGATCACGTGGCTATCATGCACTGCTCACGTGGCTGATCATGCAACGATCACGTAGCAACCATGTACTGGTCACGTGACTGATCATGCACTGATCACGTAATTGATCCTGCACTGATCACGTGGCTCATCATGCACTGATCACGTGGCTGATCACACATGTATCACGTGACTGATCATGCACTGATCACGTGGCTATCATGCACTGATCACGTGGCTGTCATGCACTGATCACGTGGATATCATGCACTGATCACGTGGCTGATCACACACGTATCACATGACTGATCATGCACTGATCACGTGGCTATCATGCACTGATCACGTGGCTATCATGCACTGATCACGTGGCTGATCATGCAATGATCACGTAGCTACCATGTACTGGTCACGTGACTGATCATGCACTGATCACGAATTGATCATGCACTGATCACGTGGCTGATCATGCACTGATCACGTGGCTGATCATGCACTGATCACGTGACTGATCATGCACTGATCACGTGACTGATCATGCACTGATCACGTGGCTATCATGCACTGATCACGTGGCTGGACATGCACTGATCACTGGCTGATCATGCACTGATCACGTGACTGATCATGCACTGATCACGTGACTGATCATGCACTGATCACGTGGCTATCATGCACTGCTCACGTGGCTGATCATGCCATGATCACGCAGCTACCATGTACTGGTCACATGACTGATCATGCACTGATCACGTGACTGATCATGCACTGATCACGTGGCTATCATGCACTACTCACGTGGCTGATCATGCAATGATCATGTAGCTACCATGTACAGGTCACGTGAATGATCATACACCCATCAGGTGACTGATCATGCACTGATCACGTGGCTATCATGCACTGATCACGAGACTGATCATGCACTGATCACGTCTATATCATGCACTGATCACATGACTGCCCATGCACTGATCACGTGGATGATCATACACTAATCTTGTGACAGATCATGCACTGATCACGTGGCTGATCATGCACTGATACCGTGACTGAGCATGGACTGATCACATGACTATCATGTAGTGATCACGTGACTTAATGGCGCTGATCATGTGACTGATCATGCGCTGATCATGTTTGCTATCATACACTGATCATGTGCCTCTGGAGGCAATAAACAAAGAGCTGAGTAGGCACGAATCAAACAGTCAGCAGGCAATAATCATGGAACTCAGGTGTGAGGAATCATGCTGCTCAGCTGGCAATAATCAAGCAGCTGAG
The DNA here is from genome assembly GCF_032452875.1 of Bos javanicus. Taxonomy (NCBI): domain Eukaryota; kingdom Metazoa; phylum Chordata; class Mammalia; order Artiodactyla; family Bovidae; genus Bos; species Bos javanicus. The sequence continues at coordinate 55,400 of NW_026894286.1, read as the reverse complement.
CAGGCAGGAATTACGCAGCACAGCTGGCAATTGTCAAGCAGATGACAGGCAGGAATCGTGCAGCTCAGCTGGCAATTGTCAAGCAGATGAGCAGACAGTAATCACGCAGCTCAGCAGGCCCTGATCACGTGACTGAGCATGCACTGTTCACGTGGCTGATCATACACTGATCACGTGATGATCATGCACTGATCACTGGATATCATGCACTGATCACGTGGCTGATCATACACTGTTCACGTGTCTGACCATGCACTGATCACGTGGCTGATCATACACTGCTCACGTAACTGATCATGCACTGATCACGTGGCTATCATGCACTGATCACGTGGCTGAACATGCACTGTTCACGTGGCTGATCACACACCTGTCACGTGACATATCATGCACTGATCACGTGGCACTCATGCACTGATCACGTGGCTGATCATACTCTGCTCACGTAACTCATGCACACATCACGTGGCTATCATGCACTGCTCACGTGGCTGTCATGGAATGATCACGTAGCTACCATATACTGGTCACGTGACTGATCATGCACTGATCACGTAAATGATCATGCACTGTTCACGTGACTGATCATGTACTGATCACGTGACTGATCATGCACTGATCACGTGGCTATCATGCACTGCTCACGTGGCTGATCATGCAACGATCACGTAGCAACCATGTACTGGTCACGTGACTGATCATGCACTGATCACGTAATTGATCATGCACTGATCACGTGGCTCATCATGCACTGATCACGTGGCTGATCACACATGATCACGTGACTGATCATGCACTGATCACGTGGCTATCATGCACTGATCACGTGGCTGTCATGCACTGATCACGTGGATATCATGCACTGATCATGGCTGATCACACGATCACGTGACTGATCATGCACTGATCACGTGGCTATCATGCACTGATCACGTGGCTGATCATGCACTGATCACGTGGCTATCATGCACTGATCACGTGGCTGATCATGCACTGATCACGTAGCATGCACTGATCACGTGACTGATCATGCACTGATCACGTAATTGATCATGCACTGATCACGTGGCTGATCATGCACTGATCACGTGGCTGATCATGCACTGATCACGTGACTGATCATGCACTGATCACGTGACTGATCATGCACTGATCACGTGGCTATCATGCACTGATCACGTGGCTGATCATGCACTGATCACGTGGCTGATCATGCACTGATCACGTGGCTGATCATGCACTGATCACGTGACTGATCATGCACTGATCACGTGGCTGATCATGCACTGATCACGGCTGATCATGCACTGATCACGTGGCTGATCATGCACTGATCACGTGGCTATCATGCACTGATCACGTGGCTGATCATGCACTGATCACGTAGCTATCATGTACTGGTCACGTGACTGATCATGCACTGATCACGACTGATCATGCACTGATCACGTGGCTGATCATGCACTGATCACGTGGCTGATCATGCACTGATCACGTGACTGATCATGCACTGATCACGTGACTGATCATGCACTGATCACGTGGCTATCATGCACTGATCACTGGCTGATCATACACTGATCACGTGCCTGATCATGCACTGATCACGTGGCTGATCATGCACTGATCACGTGACTGATCATGCACTGATCACGTGCTGATCATGCACTGATCACGTGGCTATCATGCACTGCTCACGTGGCTGATCATGCCATGATCACGCAGCTACCATGTACTGGTCACATGACTGATCATGCACTGATCACGTGACTGATCATGCAGTGATCACGTGGCTATCATGCACTACTCACGTGGCTGATCATGCAATGATCATGTAGCTACCATGTACAGGTCACGTGAATGATCATACACCCATCAGGTGACTGATCATGCACTGATCACGTGGCTATCATGCACTGATCACGAGACTGATCATGCACTGATCACGTCTATATCATGCACTGATCACATGACTGCCCATGCACTGATCACGTGGATGATCATACACTAATCTGACAGATCATGCACTGATCACGTGGCTGATCATGCACTGATACCGTGACTGAGCATGGACTGATCACATGACTATCATGTAGTGATCACGTGACTTAATGGCGCTGATCATGTGACTGATCATGCGCTGATCATGTTTGCTATCATACACTGATCATGTGCCTCTGGAGGCAATAAACAAAGAGCTGAGTAGGCACGAATCAAACAGTCAGCAGGCAATAATCATGGAACTCAGGTGTGAGGAATCATGCTGCTCAGCTGGCAATAATCAAGCAGCTGAGCAGGCAGGAATTACGCAGCACAGCTGGCAATTGTCAAGCAGATGACAGGCAGGAATCGTGCAGCTCAGCTGGCAATTGTCAAGCAGATGAGCAGACAGTAATCACGCAGCTCAGCAGGCCCAGATCACGTGACTGAGCATGCACTGTTCACGTGGCTGATCATACACTGATCACGTGATGATCATGCACTGATCACTTGGATATCATGCACTGATCACGTGGCTGATCATACACTGTTCACGTGTCTGACCATGCACTGATCACGTGGCTGATCATACACTGCTCACGTAACTGATCATGCACTGATCACGTGGCTATCATGCACTGATCACGTGGCTGAACATGCACTGTTCACGTGGCTGATCACACACCTGTCACGTGACATATCATGCACTGATCACGTGGCACTCATGCACTGATCACGTGGCTGATCATACTCTGCTCACGTAACTCATGCACACATCACGTGGCTATCATGCACTGCTCACGTGGCTGTCATGGAATGATCACGTAGCTACCATATACTGGTCACGTGACTGATCATGCACAGATCACGTAAATGATCATGCACTGTTCACGTGACTGATCATGTACTGATCACGTGACTGATCATGCACTGATCACGTGGCTATCATGCTCTGCTCACGTGGCTGATCATGCACGATCACGTAGCAACCATGTACTGGTCACGTGACTGATCATGCACTGATCACGTAATTGATCCTGCACTGATCACGTGGCTCATCATGCACTGATCACGTGGCTGATCACACATGTATCACGTGACTGATCATGCACTGATCACGTGGCTATCATGCACTGATCACGTGGCTGTCATGCACTGATCACGTGGATATCATGCACTGATCACGTGGCTGATCACACACGATCACATGACTGATCATGCACTGATCACGTGGCTATCATGCACTGATCACGTGGCTATCATGCACTGATCACGTGGCTGATCATGCAATGATCACGTAGCTACCATGCACTGGTCACGTGACTGATCATGCACTGATCACGACTGATCATGCACTGATCACGTGGCTGATCATGCACTGATCACGTGGCTGATCATGCACTGATCACATGACTGATCATGCACTGATCACGTGACTGATCATGCACTGATCACGGCTATCATGCACTGATCACGTGGCTGATCATGCACTGATCACGTGCCTGATCATGCACTGATCACGTGGCTGATCATGCACTGATCACGTGACTGATCATGCACTGATCACGTGGCTGATCATGCACTGATCACGTGGCTATCATGCACTGATCACGTGGCTGATCATGCCATGATCAACAGCTACCATGTACTACACATGACTGATCATGCACTGATCACGTGACTGATCATGCACTGATCACGTCTATATCATGCACTGATCACATGACTGCCCATGCACTGATCACGTGGATGATCATACACTAATCTTGTGACAGATCATGCACTGATCACGTGGCTGATCATGCACTGATACCGTGACTGAGCATGGACTGATCACATGACTATCATGTAGTGATCACGTGACTTAATGGCGCTGATCATGTGACTGATCATGCGCTGATCATGTTTGCTATCATACACTGATCATGTGCCTCTGGAGGCAATAAACAAAGAGCTGAGTAGGCACGAATCAAACAGTCAGCAGGCAATAATCATGGAACTCAGGTGTGAGGAATCATGCTGCTCAGCTGGCAATAATCAAGCAGCTGAGCAGGCAGGAATTACGCAGCACAGCTGGCAATTGTCAAGCAGATGACAGGCAGGAATCGTGCAGCTCAGCTGGCAATTGTCAAGCAGATGAGCAGACAGTAATCACGCAGCTCAGCAGGCCCAGATCACGTGACTGAGCATGCACTGTTCACGTGGCTGATCATACACTGATCACGTGATGATCATGCACTGATCACTTGGATATCATGCACTGATCACGTGGCTGATCATACACTGTTCACGTGTCTGACCATGCACTGATCACGTGGCTGATCATACACTGCTCACGTAACTGATCATGCACTGATCACGTGGCTATCATGCACTGATCACGTGGCTGAACATGCACTGTTCACGTGGCTGATCACACACCTGTCACGTGACATATCATGCACTGATCACGTGGCACTCATGCACTGATCACGTGGCTGATCATACTCTGCTCACGTAACTCATGCACACATCACGTGGCTATCATGCACTGCTCACGTGGCTCGTCATGGAATGATCACGTAGCTACCATATACTGGTCACGTGACTGATCATGCACAGATCACGTAAATGATCATGCACTGTTCACGTGACTGATCATGTACTGATCACGTGACTGATCATGCACTGATCACGTGGCTATCATGCTCTGCTCACGTGGCTGATCATGCACGATCACGTAGCAACCATGTACTGGTCACGTGACTGATCATGCACTGATCACGTAATTGATCCTGCACTGATCACGTGGCTCATCATGCACTGATCACGTGGCTGATCACACATGTATCACGTGACTGATCATGCACTGATCACGTGGCTCTCATGCACTGATCACGTGGCTGTCATGCACTGATCACGTGGATATCATGCACTGATCACGTGGCTGATCACACACGTATCACATGACTGATCATGCACTGATCACGTGGCTATCATGCACTGATCACGTGGCTATCATGCACTGATCACGTGGCTGATCATGCACTGATCACGTAGCTACCATGTACTGATCACGTGACTGATCATGCACTGATCACGTAATTGATCATGCACTGATCACGTGGCTGATCATGCACTGATCACGTGGCTGATCATGCACTGATCACGTGACTGATCATGCACTGATCACGTGGCTGATCATGCATGATCACGCAGCTACCATGTACTGGTCACATGACTGATCATGCACTGATCACGTGACTGATCATGCACTGATCACGTGGCTATCATGCACTACTCACGTGGCTGATCATGCAATGATCATGTAGCTACCATGTACAGGTCACGTGAATGATCATACACCCATCAGGTGACTGATCATGCACTGATCACGTGGCTATCATGCACTGATCACGCAGACTGATCATGCACTGATCACGTCTATATCATGCACTGATCACATGACTGATCATACACTAATCATGTGACAGATCATGCACTGATCACGTGGCTGATCATGCACTGATACCGTGACTGAGCATGGACTGATCACATGACTATCATGTAGTGATCACGTGACTTAATGGCGCTGATCATGTGACTGATCATGCGCTGATCATGTTTGCTATCATACACTGATCATGTGCCTCTGGAGGCAATAAACAAAGAGCTGAGTAGGCACGAATCAAACAGTCAGCAGGCAATAATCATGGAACTCAGGTGTGAGGAATCATGCTGCTCAGCTGGCAATAATCAAGCAGCTGAGCAGGCAGGAATTACGCAGCACAGCTGGCAATTGTCAAGCAGATGACAGGCAGGAATCGTGCAGCTCAGCTGGCAATTGTCAAGCAGATGAGCAGACAGTAATCACGCAGCTCAGCAGGCCCAGATCACGTGACTGAGCATGCACTGTTCACGTGGCTGATCATACACTGATCACGTGATGATCATGCACTGATCACTTGGATATCATGCACTGATCACGTGGCTGATCATACACTGTTCACGTGTCTGACCATGCACTGATCACGTGGCTGATCATACACTGCTCACGTAACTGATCATGCACTGATCACGTGGCTATCATGCACTGATCACGTGGCTGAACATGCACTGTTCACGTGGCTGATCACACACTGTCACGTGACATATCATGCACTGATCACGTGGCTGATCATGCACTGATCACGTGGCTGATCATACATGATCACGTGACTGATCATGCACTGATCACGTGGCTATCATGCACTGATCACGTGGCTGTCATGCACTGATCACGGCTATCATGCACTGATCACGTGGCTGATCATGCACTGATCACGTGACTGATCATGCACTGATCACGTGGCTGATCATGCACTGATCACGTGGCTATCATGCACTGATCACGTGGCTGATCATGCACTGATCACGTAGCTACCATGTACTGATCACGTGACTGATCATGCACTGATCACGTAATTGATCATGCACTGATCACGTGGCTGATCATGCACTGATCACGTGGCTGATCATGCACTGATCACGTGACTGATCATGCACTGATCACGTGACTGATCATGCACTGATCACGTGGCTATCATGCACTGATCACGTGGCTGATCATGCACTGATCACGTGGCTGATCATGCACTGATCACGTGGCTGATCATGCACTGATCACGTGACTGATCATGCACTGATCACGTGGCTGATCATGCACTGATCACGTGGCTATCATGCACTGATCACGTGGCTGATCATGCATGATCACGTGGCTATCATGCACTGATCACGTGACTGATCATGCACTGATCACGTGACTGATCATGCACTGATCACGTGGCTGATCATGCACTGATCACGTGGCTATCATGCACTGATCACGTGGCTGATCATGCATGATCACGTGAGCTACCATGCACTGATCACGTGACTGATCATGCACTGATCACGTGATGATCATGCACTGATCACGTGGCTATCATGCACTGATCACGTGGCTGATCATGCACTGATCACGTGACTGATCATGCACTGATCACGTGGCTGATCATGCACTGATCACGTGACTGATCATGCACTGATCACGTGGCTATCATGCACTGATCACGTGGCTGATCATGCACTGATCACGTGGCTGATCATGCACTGATCACGTGACTGATCATGCACTGATCACGTGACTGATCATGCACTGATCACGTGGCTATCATGCACTGATCACGTGGCTGATCATGCATGATCACGCAGCTATCATGCACTGATCACGTGACTGATCATGCACTGATCACGTGACTGATCATGCACTGATCACGTGGCTGATCATGCACTGATCACGTGGCTATCATGCACTACTCACGTGGCTGATCATGCAATGATCATGTAGCTACCATGTACAGGTCACGTGAATGATCATACACCCATCAGGTGACTGATCATGCACTGATCACGTGGCTATCATGCACTGATCACGAGACTGATCATGCACTGATCACGTCTATATCATGCACTGATCACATGACTGCCCATGCACTGATCACGTGGATGATCATACACTAATCTTGTGACAGATCATGCACTGATCACGTGGCTGATCATGCACTGATACCGTGACTGAGCATGGACTGATCACATGACTATCATGTAGTGATCACGTGACTTAATGGCACTGATCATGTGACTGATCATGCGCTGATCATGTTTGCTATCATACACTGATCATGTGCCTCTGGAGGCAATAAACAAAGAGCTGAGTAGGCACGAATCAAACAGTCAGCAGGCAATAATCATGGAACTCAGGTGTGAGGAATCATGCTGCTCAGCTGGCAATAATCAAGCAGCTGAGCAGGCAGGAATTACGCAGCACAGCTGGCAATTGTCAAGCAGATGACAGGCAGGAATCGTGCAGCTCAGCTGGCAATTGTCAAGCAGATGAGCAGACAGTAATCACGCAGCTCAGCAGGCCCTGATCACGTGACTGAGCATGCACTGTTCACGTGGCTGATCATACACTGATCACGTGATGATCATGCACTGATCACTTGGATATCATGCACTGATCACGTGGCTGATCATACACTGTTCACGTGTCTGACCATGCACTGATCACGCTGATCATGCACTGCTCACGTAACTGATCATGCACTGATCGTGGCTATCATGCACTGATCACGTGGCTGATCATGCACTGATCACGTGGCTGATCACACACTGTCACGTGACATATCATGCACTGATCACGTGGCACTCATGCACTGATCACGTGGCTGATCATACTGATCACGTAACTCATGCACACATCACGTGGCTATCATGCACTGATCACGTGGCTCGTCATGGAATGATCACGCGCTACCATGCACTGATCACGTGACTGATCATGCACTGATCACGTGACTGATCATGCACTGATCACGTGACTGATCATGCACTGATCACGTGGCTATCATGCACTGATCACGTGGCTGATCATGCACTGATCACGTAGCTACCATGTACTGGTCACGTGACTGATCATGCACTGATCACGTGACTGATCATGCACTGATCACGTGGCTGATCATGCACTGATCACGTGGCTGATCACACACTGATCACGTGACTATCATGCACTGATCACGTGGCACTCATGCACTGATCACGTGGCTGATCATACTGATCACGTGACTCATGCACTGATCACGTGGCTATCATGCACTGATCACGTGGCTGTCATGCACTGATCACGAGCTATCATGCACTGATCACGTGACTGATCATGCACTGATCACGTGACTGATCATGCACTGATCACGTGACTGATCATGCACTGATCACGTGACTGATCATGCACTGATCACGTGGCTATCATGCACTGCTCACGTGGCTGATCATGCAATGATCACGTGGCTACCATGTACTGGTCACGTGACTGATCATGCACTGATCACGTAATTGATCATGCACTGATCACGTGGCTGATCATGCACTGATCACGTGGCTGATCACACATGATCACGTGACTGATCATGCACTGATCACGTGGCTGATCATGCACTGATCACGTGGCTGATCATGCACTGATCACGTGGCTATCATGCACTGATCACGTGGCTGATCATGCACTGATCACATGACTGATCATGCACTGATCACGTGGCATCATGCACTGATCACGTGGCTATCATGCACTGATCACGTGGCTGATCATGCACTGATCACGTGGCTATCATGCACTGATCACGTGACTGATCATGCACTGATCACGAATTGATCATGCACTGATCACGTGGCTGATCATGCACTGATCACGTGGCTGATCATGCACTGATCACGTGACTGATCATGCACTGATCACGTGACTGATCATGCACTGATCACGTGGCTGATCATGCACTGATCACGTGGCTATCATGCACTGATCACGTGGCTGATCATGCAATGATCATGTAGCTACCATGTACAGGTCACGTGAATGATCATACACCCATCAGGTGACTGATCATGCACTGATCACGTGGCTATCATGCACTGATCACGAGACTGATCATGCACTGATCACGTCTATATCATGCACTGATCACATGACTGCATGCACTGATCACGTGGATGATCATACACTAATCATGTGACAGATCATGCACTGATCACGTGGCTGATCATGCACTGATACCGTGACTGAGCATGGACTGATCACATGACTATCATGTAGTGATCACGTGACTTAATGGCGCTGATCATGTGACTGATCATGCGCTGATCATGTTTGCTATCATACACTGATCATGTGCCTCTGGAGGCAATAAACAAAGAGCTGAGTAGGCACGAATCAAACAGTCAGCAGGCAATAATCATGGAACTCAGTGTGAGGAATCATGCTGCTCAGCTGGCAATAATCAAGCAGCTGAGCAGGCAGGAATTATGCAGCACAGCTGGCAATTGTCAAGCAGATGACAGGCAGGAATCGTGCAGCTCAGCTGGCAATTGTCAAGCAGATGAGCAGACAGTAATCACGCAGCTCAGCAGGCCCTGATCACGTGACTGAGCATGCACTGTTCACGTGGCTGATCATACACTGATCACGTGATGATCATGCACTGATCACTGGATATCATGCACTGATCACGTGGCTGATCATACACTGATCACGTGTCTGATCATGCACTGATCACGTGGCTGATCATACACTGATCACGTGACTGATCATGCACTGATCACGTGGCTATCATGCACTGATCACGTGGCTGATCATGCACTGATCACGGCTGATCATGCACTGATCACGTGACTGATCATGCACTGATCACGTGACTGATCATGCACTGATCACGTGGCTGATCATGCACTGATCACGTGACTGATCATGCACTGATCACGTGGCTATCATGCACTGCTCACGTGGCTGATCATGCATGATCACGTAGCTACCATGCACTGATCACGTGACTGATCATGCACTGATCACGTGACTGATCATGCACTGTCACGTCTATATCATGCACTGATCACATGACTGCATGCACTGATCACGTGGATGATCATACACTGATCATGTGACAGATCATGCACTGATCACGTGGCTGATCATGCACTGATACGTGACTGAGCATGACTGATCACATGACTATCATGTAGTGATCACGTGACTTAATGGCACTGATCATGTGACTGATCATGCACTGATCATGTTTGCTATCATACACTGATCATGTGCCTCTGGAGGCAATAAACAAAGAGCTGAGTAGGCACGAATCAAACAGTCAGCAGGCAATAATCATGGAACTCAGGGTGAGGAATCATGCTGCTCAGCTGGCAATAATCAAGCAGCTGAGCAGGCAGGAATTATGCAGCACAGCTGGCAATTGTCAAGCAGATGACAGGCAGGAATCGTGCAGCTCAGCTGGCAATTGTCAAGCAGATGAGCAGACAGTAATCACGCAGCTCAGCAGGCCCTGATCACGTGACTGAGCATGCACTGTTCACGTGGCTGATCATACACTGATCACGTGATGATCATGCACTGATCACTTGGATATCATGCACTGATCACGTGGCTGATCATGCACTGATCACGTGGCTATCATGCACTGATCACGTGGCTGATCATGCACTGATCACGTGGCTGATCACACACTGTCACGTGACATATCATGCACTGATCACGTGGCACTCATGCACTGATCACGTGGCTGATCATACACTGCTCACGTAACTCATGCACACATCACGTGGCTATCATGCACTGCTCACGTGGCTGTCATGGAATGATCACGAGCAACCATATACTGGTCACGTGACTGATCATGCAAAGATCACGAATGATCATGCACTGATCACGTGACTGATCATACTGATCACGTGACTGATCATGCACTGATCACGTGGCTATCATGCACTGCTCACGTGGCTGATCATGCAACGATCACGAGCAACCATGTACTGGTCACGTGACTGATCATGCACTGATCACGTAATTGATCATGCACTGATCACGTGGCTCATCATGCACTGATCACGTGGCTGATCACACATGATCACGTGACTGATCATGCACTGATCACGTGGCTATCATGCACTGATCACGTGGCTGTCATGCACTGATCACGTGGATATCATGCACTGATCACGTGGCTGATCACACACGTATCACATGACTGATCATGCACTGATCACGTGGCTATCATGCACTGATCACGTGGCTATCATGCACTGATCACGTGGCTGATCATGCACTGATCACGTGGCTATCATGCACTGATCACGTGACTGATCATGCACTGATCACGTGGCTGATCATGCACTGATCACGTGGCTGATCATGCACTGATCACGTGGCTGATCATGCACTGATCACGTGACTGATCATGCACTGATCACGTGGCTATCATGCACTGATCACGTGGCTGATCATGCCATGATCACGCAGCTACCATGTACTGGTCACATGACTGATCATGCACTGATCACGTGACTGATCATGCAGTGATCACGTGGCTATCATGCACTACTCACGTGGCTGATCATGCAATGATCATGTAGCTACCATGTACAGGTCACGTGAATGATCATACACCCATCAGGTGACTGATCATGCACTGATCACGTGGCTATCATGCACTGATCACGAGACTGATCATGCACTGTTCACGTCTATATCATGCACTGATCACATGACTGCCCATGCACTGATCACGTGGATGATCATACACTAATCTTGTGACAGATCATGCACTGATCACGTGGCTGATCATGCACTGATACCGTGACTGAGCATGGACTGATCACATGACTATCATGTAGTGATCACGTGACTTAATGGCGCTGATCATGTGACTGATCATGCGCTGATCATGTTTGCTATCATACACTGATCATGTGCCTCTGGAGGCAATAAACAAAGAGCTGAGTAGGCACGAATCAAACAGTCAGCAGGCAATAATCATGGAACTCAGGTGTGAGGAATCATGCTGCTCAGCTGGCAATAATCAAGCAGCTGAGCAGGCAGGAATTACGCAGCACAGCTGGCAATTGTCAAGCAGATGACAGGCAGGAATCGTGCAGCTCAGCTGGCAATTGTCAAGCAGATGAGCAGACAGTAATCACGCAGCTCAGCAGGCCCAGATCACGTGACTGAGCATGCACTGTTCACGTGGCTGATCATACACTGATCACGTGATGATCATGCACTGATCACTTGGATATCATGCACTGATCACGTGGCTGATCATACACTGTTCACGTGTCTGACCATGCACTGATCACGTGGCTGATCATACACTGCTCACGTAACTGATCATGCACTGATCACGTGGCTATCATGCACTGATCACGTGGCTGAACATGCACTGTTCACGTGGCTGATCACACACCTGTCACGTGACATATCATGCACTGATCACGTGGCACTCATGCACTGATCACGTGGCTGATCATACTCTGCTCACGTAACTCATGCACACATCACGTGGCTATCATGCACTGCTCACGCACTCATGGAATGATCACGTAGCTACCATATACTGGTACGTGACTGATCATGCAAAGATCACGTAAATGATCATGCACTGTTCACGTGACTGATCATACTGATCACGTGACTGATCATGCACTGATCACGTGGCTATCATGCTCTGCTCACGTGGCTGATCATGCAACGATCACGTAGCAACCATGTACTGGTCACGTGACTGATCATGCACTGATCACGTAATTGATCCTGCACTGATCACGTGGCTCATCATGCACTGATCACGTGGCTGATCACACATGTATCACGTGACTGATCATGCACTGATCCCGTGGCTCCATGCACTGATCACGTGGCTGTCATGCACTGATCACGTGGATATCATGCACTGATCACGTGGCTGATCACACACGTATCACATGACTGATCATGCACTGATCACGTGGCTATCATGCACTGATCACGTGGCTATCATGCACTGATCATGGCTGATCAGGCAATGATCACGTAGCTACCATGTACTGGTCACGTGACTGATCATGCACTGATCACGTAATTGATCATGCACTGATCACGTGGCTGATCATGCACTGATCACGTGGCTGATCATGCACTGATCACATGACTGATCATGCACTGATCACGTGACTGATCATGCACTGATCACGTGGCTATCATGCACTGATCACGTGGCTGATCATACACTGATCACGACTGATCATGCACTGATCACGTGGCTGATCATGCACTGATCACGGACTGATCATGCACTGATCACGTGTCTGATGCACTGATCACGTGACTGATCATGCACTGATCACGTGTCTGATCATGCACTGATCACGTGGCTATCATGCACTGCTCACGTGGCTGATCATGCATGATCACGCAGCTACCATGTACTGGTCACATGACTGATCATGCACTGATCACGTGACTGATCATGCAGTGATCACGTGGCTATCATGAACTACTCACGTGGCTGATCATGCAATGATCATGTAGCTACCATGTACAGGTCACGTGAATGATCATACACCCATCAGGTGACTGATCATGCACTGATCACGTGGCTATCATGCACTGATCACGAGACTGATCATGCACTGATCACGTCTATATCATGCACTGATCACATGACTGCCCATGCACTGATCACGTGGATGATCATACACTAATCATGTGACAGATCATGCACTGATCACGTGGCTGATCATGCACTGATACCGTGACTGAGCATGGACTGATCACATGACTATCATGTAGTGATCACGTGACTTAATGGCGCTGATCATGTGACTGATCATGCGCTGATCATGTTTGCTATCATACACTGATCATGTGCCTCTGGAGGCAATAAACAAAGAGCTGAGTAGGCACGAATCAAACAGTCAGCAGGCAATAATCATGGAACTCAGGTGTGAGGAATCATGCTGCTCAGCTGGCAATAATCAAGCAGCTGAGCAGGCAGGAATTACGCAGCACAGCTGGCAATTGTCAAGCAGATGACAGGCAGGAATCGTGCAGCTCAGCTGGCAATTGTCAAGCAGATGAGCAGACAGTAATCACGCAGCTCAGCAGGCCCAGATCACGTGACTGAGCATGCACTGTTCACGTGGCTGATCATACACTGATCACGTGATGATCATGCACTGATCACTTGGATATCATGCACTGATCACGTGGCTGATCATACACTGTTCACGTGTCTGACCATGCACTGATCACGTGGCTGATCATGCACTGCTCACGTAACTGATCATGCACTGATCACGTGGCTATCATGCACTGATCACGTGGCTGAACATGCACTGTTCACGTGGCTGATCACACACCTGTCACGTGACATATCATGCACTGATCACGTGGCACTCATGCACTGATCACGTGGCTGATCATACTCTGCTCACGTAACTCATGCACACATCACGTGGCTATCATGCACTGCTCACGTGGCTCGTCATGGAATGATCACGTAGCAACCATATACTGGTCACGTGACTGATCATGCAAAGATCACGTAAATGATCATGCACTGTTCACGTGACTGATCATGCACTGATCACGTGACTGATCATGCACTGATCACGTGGCTATCATGCACTGCTCACGTGGCTGATCATGCAACGATCACGTAGCAACCATGTACTGGTCACGTGACTGATCATGCACTGATCACGTAATTGATCATGCACTGATCACGTGGCTCATCATGCACTGATCACGTGGCTGATCACACATGTATCACGTGACTGATCATGCACTGATCACGTGGCTCTCATGCACTGATCACGTGGCTGTCATGCACTGATCACGTGGATATCATGCACTGATCACGTGGCTGATCACACACGATCACATGACTGATCATGCACTGATCACGTGGCTATCATGCACTGATCACGTGGCTATCATGCACTGATCACGTGGCTGATCATGCACTGATCACGGCTACCATGCACTGATCACGTGACTGATCATGCACTGATCACGTAATTGATCATGCACTGATCACGTGGCTGATCATGCACTGATCACGTGGCTGATCATGCACTGATCACGTGACTGATCATGCACTGATCACGTGGCTATCATGCACTGCTCACGTGGCTGATCATGCCATGATCACGCAGCTACCATGTACTGGTCACATGACTGATCATGCACTGATCACGTGACTGATCATGCAGTGATCACGTGGCTATCATGCACTACTCACGTGGCTGATCATGCAATGATCATGTAGCTACCATGTACAGGTCACGTGAATGATCATACACCCATCAGGTGACTGATCATGCACTGATCACGTGGCTATCATGCACTGATCACGAGACTGATCATGCACTGATCACGTCTATATCATGCACTGATCACATGACTGCCCATGCACTGATCACGTGGATGATCATACACTAATCTTGTGACAGATCATGCACTGATCACGTGGCTGATCATGCACTGATACCGTGACTGAGCATGGACTGATCACATGACTATCATGTAGTGATCTCGTGACTTAATGGCGCTGATCATGTGACTGATCATGCGCTGATCATGTTTGCTATCATACACTGATCATGTGCCTCTGGAGGCAATAAACAAAGAGCTGAGTAGGCACGAATCAAACAGTCAGCAGGCAATAATCATGGAACTCAGGTGTGAGGAATCATGCTGCTCAGCTGGCAATAATCAAGCAGCTGAGCAGGCAGGAATTACGCAGCACAGCTGGCAATTGTCAAGCAGATGACAGGCAGGAATCGTGCAGCTCAGCTGGCAATTGTCAAGCAGATGAGCAGACAGTAATCACGCAGCTCAGCAGGCCCAGATCACGTGACTGAGCATGCACTGTTCACGTGGCTGATCATACACTGATCACGTGATGATCATGCACTGATCACTTGGATATCATGCACTGATCACGCAGCTGATCATACACTGTTCACGTGTCTGACCATGCACTGATCACGTGGCTGATCATACACTGCTCACGTAACTGATCATGCACTGATCACGTGGCTATCATGCACTGATCACGTGGCTGAACATGCACTGTTCACGTGGCTGATCACACACCTGTCACGTGACATATCATGCACTGATCACGTGGCACTCATGCACTGATCACGTGGCTGATCATACTCTGCTCACGTAACTCATGCACACATCACGTGGCTATCATGCACTGCTCACGTGGCTCGTCATGGAATGATCACGTAGCAACCATATACTGGTCACGTGACTGATCATGCAAAGATCACGTAAATGATCATGCACTGTTCACGTGACTGATCATGTACTGATCACGTGACTGATCATGCACTGATCACGTGGCTATCATGCTCTGCTCACGTGGCTGATCATGCAACGATCACGTAGCAACCATGTACTGGTCACGTGACTGATCATGCACTGATCACGTAATTGATCCTGCACTGATCACGTGGCTCATCATGCACTGATCACGTGGCTGATCACACATGTATCACGTGACTGATCATGCACTGATCACGTGGCTATCATGCACTGATCACGTGGCTGTCATGCACTGATCACGTGGATATCATGCACTGATCACGTGGCTGATCACACACGATCACATGACTGATCATGCACTGATCACGTGGCTATCATGCACTGATCACGTGGCTATCATGCACTGATCACGGCTGATCATGCACTGATCACGTAGCTACCATGTACTGGTCACGTGACTGATCATGCACTGATCACGAATTGATCATGCACTGATCACGTGGCTGATCATGCACTGATCACGTGGCTGATCATGCACTGATCACGTGACTGATCATGCACTGATCACGTGACTGATCATGCACTGATCACGTGGCTATCATGCACTGATCACTGGCTGACATACACTGATCACGTGCCTGATCATGCTGATCACGTGGCTGATCATGCACTGATCACGTGACTGATCATGCACTGATCACGTGGCTGATCATGCACTGATCACGTGACTGATCATGCACTGATCACGTGACTGATCATGCACTGATCACGTGGCTATCATGCACCGCTCACGTGGCTGATCATGCCATGATCACGCAGCTACCATGTACTGGTCACATGACTGATCATGCACTGATCACGTGACTGATCATGCAGTGATCACGCGGCTATCATGAACTACTCACGTGGCTGATCATGCAATGATCATGTAGCTACTATGTACAGGTCACGTGAATGATCATACACCCATCAGGTGACTGATCATGCACTGATCACGTGGCTATCATGCACTGATCACGAGACTGATCATGCACTGATCACGTCTATATCATGCACTGATCACATGACTGCCCATGCACTGATCACGTGGATGATCATACACTAATCTTGTGACAGATCATGCACTGATCACGTGGCTGATCATGCACTGATACCGTGACTGAGCATGGACTGATCACATGACTATCATGTAGTGATCACGTGACTTAATGGCGCTGATCATGTGACTGATCATGCGCTGATCATGTTTGCTATCATACACTGATCATGTGCCTCTGGAGGCAATAAACAAAGAGCTGAGTAGGCACGAATCAAACAGTCAGCAGGCAATAATCATGGAACTCAGGTGTGAGGAATCATGCTGCTCAGCTGGCAATAATCAAGCAGCTGAGCAGGCAGGAATTACGCAGCACAGCTGGCAATTGTCAAGCAGATGACAGGCAGGAATCGTGCAGCTCAGCTGGCAATTGTCAAGCAGATGAGCAGACAGTAATCACGCAGCTCAGCAGGCCCAGATCACGTGACTGAGCATGCACTGTTCACGTGGCTGATCATACACTGATCACGTGATGATCATGCACTGATCACTTGGATATCATGCACTGATCACGTGGCTGATCATACACTGTTCACGTGTCTGACCATGCACTGATCACGTGGCTGATCATGCACTGCTCACGTAACTGATCATGCACTGATCACGTGGCTATCATGCACTGATCACGTGGCTGAACATGCACTGTTCACGTGGCTGATCACACACCTGTCACGTGACATATCATGCACTGATCACGTGGCACTCATGCACTGATCACGTGGCTGATCATACTCTGCTCACGAACTCATGCACACATCACGTGGCTATCATGCACTGCTCACGTGTGGCTGGAATGATCACGTAGCAACCATATACTGGTCACGTGACTGATCATGCACAGATCACGTAAATGATCATGCACTGTTCACGTGACTGATCATGTACTGATCACGTGACTGATCATGCACTGATCACGTGGCTATCATGCACTGCTCACGTGGCTGATCATGCACGATCACGTAGCAACCATGTACTGGTCACGTGACTGATCATGCACTGATCACGTAATTGATCATGCACTGATCACGTGGCTCATCATGCACTGATCACGTGGCTGATCACACATGTATCACGTGACTGATCATGCACTGATCACGTGGCTATCATGCACTGATCACGTGGCTGTCATGCACTGATCACGTGGATATCATGCACTGATCACGTGGCTGATCACACACGATCACGTGACTGATCATGCACTGATCACGTGGCTATCATGCACTGATCACGTGGCTATCATGCACTGATCACGTGGCTGATCATGCACTGATCACGTAGCTACCATGCACTGATCACGTGACTGATCATGCACTGATCACGTAACTGATCATGCACTGATCACGTGGCTGATCATGCACTGATCACGTGGCTGATCATGCACTGATCACGTGACTGATCATGCACTGATCACGTGACTGATCATGCACTGATCACGTGGCTATCATGCACTGATCACGTGGCTGATCATGCACTGATCACGTGACTGATCATGCACTGATCACGTGGCTGATCATGCACTGATCACGTGACTGATCATGCACTGATCACGTGGCTGATCATGCACTGATACCGTGACTGAGCATGGACTGATCACATGACTATCATGTAGTGATCACGTGACTTAATGGCGCTGATCATGTGACTGATCATGCGCTGATCATGTTTGCTATCATACACTGATCATGTGCCTCTGGAGGCAATAAACAAAGAGCTGAGTAGGCACGAATCAAACAGTCAGCAGGCAATAATCATGGAACTCAGGTGTGAGGAATCATGCTGCTCAGCTGGCAATAATCAAGCAGCTGAGCAGGCAGGAATTACGCAGCACAGCTGGCAATTGTCAAGCAGATGACAGGCAGGAATCGTGCAGCTCAGCTGGCAATTGTCAAGCAGATGAGCAGACAGTAATCACGCAGCTCAGCAGGCCCAGATCACGTGACTGAGCATGCACTGTTCACGTGGCTGATCACACACTGATCACGTGATGATCATGCACTGATCACTTGGATATCATGCACTGATCATGGCTGATCATACACTGTTCACGTGTCTGACCATGCACTGATCACGTGGCTGATCATACACTGCTCACGTAACTGATCATGCACTGATCACGTGGCTATCATGCACTGATCACGTGGCTGATCATGCACTGTCCACGTGGCTGATCACACACCTGTCACGTGACATATCATGCACTGATCACGTGGCACTCATGCACTGATCACGTGGCTGATCATACTCTGCTCACGTAACTCATGCACACATCACGTGGCTATCATGCACTGCTCACGTGGCTCGCCATGGAATGATCACGTAGCAACCATATACTGGTCACGTGACTGATCATGCACTGATCACGTAAATGATCATGCACTGTTCACGTGACTGATCATGCACTGATCACGTGACTGATCATGCACTGATCACGTGGCTATCATGCACTGCTCACGTGGCTGATCATGCAACGATCACGTAGCAACCATGTACTGGTCACGTGACTGATCATGCACTGATCACGTAATTGATCCTGCACTGATCACGTGGCTCATCATGCACTGATCACGTGGCTGATCACACATGTATCACGTGACTGATCATGCACTGATCCGTGGCTCTCATGCACTGATCACGCGGCTGTCATGCACTGATCACGTGGATATCATGCACTGATCACGTGGCTGATCACACACGTATCACATGACTGATCATGCACTGATCACGTGGCTATCATGCACTGATCACGTGGCTATCATGCACTGATCACGTGGCTGATCATGCAATGATCACGTAGCTACCATGTACTGGTCACGTGACTGATCATGCACTGATCACGTAATTGATCATGCACTGATCATGTGGCTGATCATGCACTGATCACGTGGCTGATCATACACTGATCACATAACTGATCATGCACTGATCACGTGACTGATCATGCACTGATCACGTGGCTATCATGCACTGATCACTTGGCTGACATACACTGATCACGTGCCTGATCATGCACTGATCACGTGGCTGATCATGCACTGATCACGTGACTGATCATGCACTGATCACGTGTCTGATCATGCACTGATCACGTGGCTATCATGCACTGCTCACGTGGCTGATCATGCCATGATCACGCAGCTACCATGTACTGGTCACATGACTGATCATGCACTGATCACGTGACTGATCATGCACTGATCACGTGGCTATCATGAACTACTCACGTGGCTGATCATGCAATGATCATGTAGCTACTATGTACAGGTCACGTGAATGATCATACACCCATCAGGTGACTGATCATGCACTGATCACGTGGCTATCATGCACTGATCACGAGACTGATCATGCACTGATCACGTCTATATCATGCACTGATCACATGACTGCCCATGCACTGATCACGTGGATGATCATACACTAATCTTGTGACAGATCATGCACTGATCACGTGGCTGATCATGCACTGATACCGTGACTGAGCATGGACTGATCACATGACTATCATGTAGTGATCACGTGACTTAATGGCACTGATCATGTGACTGATCATGCGCTGATCATGTTTGCTATCATACACTGATCATGTGCCTCTGGAGGCAATAAACAAAGAGCTGAGTAGGCACGAATCAAACAGTCAGCAGGCAATAATCATGGAACTCAGGTGTGAGGAATCATGCTGCTCAGCTGGCAATAATCAAGCAGCTGAGCAGGCAGGAATTACGCAGCACAGCTGGCAATTGTCAAGCAGATGACAGGCAGGAATCGTGCAGCTCAGCTGGCAATTGTCAAGCAGATGAGCAGACAGTAATCACGCAGCTCAGCAGGCCCAGATCACGTGACTGAGCATGCACTGTTCACGTGGCTGATCATACACTGATCACGTGATGATCATGCACTGATCACTTGGATATCATGCACTGATCACGTGGCTGATCATACACTGTTCACGTGTCTGACCATGCACTGATCACGTGGCTGATCATGCACTGCTCACGTAACTGATCATGCACTGATCACGTGGCTATCATGCACTGATCACGTGGCTGAACATGCACTGTTCACGTGGCTGATCACACACCTGTCACGTGACATATCATGCACTGATCACGTGGCACTCATGCACTGATCACGTGGCTGATCATACTCTGCTCACGAACTCATGCACACATCACGTGGCTATCATGCACTGCTCACGTGGCTGTCATGGAATGATCACGTAGCAACCATATACTGGTCACGTGACTGATCATGCAAAGATCACGTAAATGATCATGCACTGTTCACGTGACTGATCATGTACTGATCACGTGACTGATCATGCACTGATCACGTGGCTATCATGCTCTGCTCACGTGGCTGATCATGCAACGATCACGTAGCAACCATGTACTGGTCACGTGACTGATCATGCACTGATCACGTAATTGATCATGCACTGATCACGTGGCTCATCATGCACTGATCACGTGGCTGATCACACATGTATCACGTGACTGATCATGCACTGATCACGTGGCTCTCATGCACTGATCACGTGGCTGTCATGCACTGATCACGTGGATATCATGCACTGATCACGTGGCTGATCACACACGATCACATGACTGATCATGCACTGATCACGTGGCTATCATGCACTGATCACGTGGCTATCATGCACTGATCACGTGGCTGATCAGGCAATGATCACGTAGCTACCATGTACTGGTCACGTGACTGATCATGCACTGATCACGAATTGATCATGCACTGATCACGTGGCTGATCATGCACTGATCACGTGGCTGATCATGCACTGATCACGTAACTGATCATGCACTGATCACGTGACTGATCATGCACTGATCACGTGGCTATCATGCACTGATCACGTGGCTGATCATGCACTGATCACGTGCCTGATCATGCACTGATCACGTGGCTGATCATGCACTGATCACGCATGACTGATCATGCACTGATCACGTGGCTGATCATGCACTGATCACGTGACTGATCATGCACTGATCACGTGGCTATCATGCACTGATCACGTGGCTGATCATGCATGATCACGCAGCTACCATGTACTGGTCACATGACTGATCATGCACTGATCACGTGACTGATCATGCACTGATCACGTGGCTATCATGCACTGATCACGTGGCTGATCATGCAATGATCACGTAGCTACCATGTACTGGTCACGTGACTGATCATGCACTGATCACGTGACTGATCATGCACTGATCACGTGGCTATCATGCACTGATCACGGACTGATCATGCACTGATCACGTCTGATCATGCACTGATCACATGACTGATCATGCACTGATCACGTGGATGATCATGCACTGATCACGTGGCTGATCATGCACTGATCACGTGGCTGATCATGCACTGATCACGTGACTGATCATGCACTGATCACGTGACTGATCATGCACTGATCACGTGGCTATCATGCACTGATCACGTGGCTGATCATGCACTGATCACGTGCCTGATCATGCACTGATCACGTGGCTGATCATGCACTGATCACGTGACTGATCATGCACTGATCACGTGGCTGATCATGCACTGATACGTGACTGAGCATGGACTGATCACATGACTATCATGGTGATCACGTGACTTAATGGCGCTGATCATGTGACTGATCATGCGCTGATCATGTTTGCTATCATACACTGATCATGTGCCTCTGGAGGCAATAAACAAAGAGCTGAGTAGGCACGAATCAAACAGTCAGCAGGCAATAATCATGGAACTCAGGTGAGGAATCATGCTGCTCAGCTGGCAATAATCAAGCAGCTGAGCAGGCAGGAATTACGCAGCACAGCTGGCAATTGTCAAGCAGATGACAGGCAGGAATCGTGCAGCTCAGCTGGCAATTGTCAAGCAGATGAGCAGACAGTAATCACGCAGCTCAGCAGGCCCTGATCACGTGACTGAGCATGCACTGTTCACGTGGCTGATCATACACTGATCACGCGATGATCATGCACTGATCACTTGGATATCATGCACTGATCACGTGGCTGATCATACACTGTTCACGTGTCTGACCATGCACTGATCACGTGGCTGATCATACACTGCTCACGTAACTGATCATGCACTGATCACGTGGCTATCATGCACTGATCACGTGGCTGAACATGCACTGTTCACGTGGCTGATCACACACCTGTCACGTGACATATCATGCACTGATCACGTGGCACTCATGCACTGATCACGTGGCTGATCATACTCTGCTCACGTAACTCATGCACACATCACGTGGCTATCATGCACCGCTCACGTGGCTCGTCATGGAATGATCACGTAGCAACCATATACTGGTCACGTGACTGATCATGCACTGATCACGTAAATGATCATGCACTGTTCACGTGACTGATCATGTACTGATCACGTGACTGATCATGCACTGATCACGTGGCTATCATGCACTGCTCACGTGGCTGATCATGCACTGATCACGTAGCAACCATGTACTGGTCACGTGACTGATCATGCACTGATCACGTAATTGATCATGCACTGATCACGTGGCTATCATGCACTGATCACGTGGCTGATCACACATGTATCACGTGACTGATCATGCACTGATCACGTGGCTCTCATGCACTGATCACGTGGCTGTCATGCACTGATCACGTGGATATCATGCACTGATCACGTGGCTGATCACACACGTATCACATGACTGATCATGCACTGATCACGTGGCTATCATGCACTGATCACGTGGCTATCATGCACTGATCACGTGGCTGATCATGCATGATCACGTAGCTATCATGTACTGGTCACGTGACTGATCATGCACTGATCACGTAATTGATCATGCACTGATCACGTGGCTGATCATGCACTGATCACGTGGCTGATCATGCACTGATCACGTAACTGATCATGCACTGATCACGTGACTGATCATGCACTGATCACGTGGCTATCATGCACTGATCACGTGGCTGACATACACTGATCACGTGCCTGATCATGCACTGATCACGTGGCTGATCATGCACTGATCACGTGACTGATCATGCACTGATCACTGTCTGATCATGCACTGATCACGTGGCTATCATGCACTGCTCACGTGGCTGATCATGCCATGATCACGCAGCTACCATGTACTGGTCACATGACTGATCATGCACTGATCACGTGACTGATCATGCACTGATCACGTGGCTATCATGCACTACTCACGTGGCTGATCATGCAATGATCATGTAGCTACCATGTACAGGTCACGTGAATGATCATACACCCATCAGGTGACTGATCATGCACTGATCACGTGGCTATCATGCACTGATCACGAGACTGATCATGCACTGATCACGCTATATCATGCACTGATCACATGACTGCCCATGCACTGATCACGTGGATGATCACACTAATCATGTGACAGATCATGCACTGATCACGTGGCTGATCATGCACTGATACCGTGACTGAGCATGGACTGATCACATGACTATCATGTAGTGATCACGTGACTTAATGGCGCTGATCATGTGACTGATCATGCGCTGATCATGTTTGCTATCATACACTGATCATGTGCCTCTGGAGGCAATAAACAAAGAGCTGAGTAGGCACGAATCAAACAGTCAGCAGGCAATAATCATGGAACTCAGGTGTGAGGAATCATGCTGCTCAGCTGGCAATAATCAAGCAGCTGAGCAGGCAGGAATTACGCAGCACAGCTGGCAATTGTCAAGCAGATGACAGGCAGGAATCGTGCAGCTCAGCTGGCAATTGTCAAGCAGATGAGCAGACAGTAATCACGCAGCTCAGCAGGCCCAGATCACGTGACTGAGCATGCACTGTTCACGTGGCTGATCATACACTGATCACGTGATGATCATGCACTGATCACTTGGATATCATGCACTGATCACGTGGCTGATCATACACTGTTCACGTGTCTGACCATGCACTGATCACGTGGCTGATCATACACTGCTCACGTAACTGATCATGCACTGATCACGTGGCTATCATGCACTGATCACGTGGCTGAACATGCACTGTTCACGTGGCTGATCACACACCTGTCACGTGACATATCATGCACTGATCACGTGGCACTCATGCACTGATCACGTGGCTGATCATACTCTGCTCACGTAACTCATGCACACATCACGTGGCTATCATGCACCGCTCACGTGGCTCGTCATGGAATGATCACGTAGCAACCATATACTGTAACGTGACTGATCATGCACAGATCACGAATGATCATGCACTGTTCACGTGACTGATCATGTACTGATCACGTGACTGATCATGCACTGATCACGTGGCTATCATGCTCTGCTCACGTGGCTGATCATGCAACGATCACGTAGCAACCATGTACTGGTCACGTGACTGATCATGCACTGATCACGTAATTGATCCTGCACTGATCACGCGGCTCATCATGCACTGATCACGTGGCTGATCACACATGTATCACGTGACTGATCATGCACTGATCCCGTGCTCATGCACTGATCACGTGGCTGCCATGCACTGATCACGTGGATATCATGCACTGATCACGTGGCTGATCACACACGATCACATGACTGATCATGCACTGATCACGTGGCTATCATGCACTGATCACGTGGCTATCATGCACTGATCACGTGGCTGATCATGCAATGATCACGTAGCTACCATGTACTGGTCACGTGACTGATCATGCACTGATCACGTGGCTGATCATGCACTGATCACGTGGCTGATCATGCACTGATCACGTGGCTGATCATACACTGATCACAACTGATCATGCACTGATCACGTGACTGATCATGCACTGATCACGTGGCTATCATGCACTGATCACGTGGCTGATCATACACTGATCACGCGTCTGATCATGCACTGATCACGTGGCTGATCATGCACTGATCACGTGACTGATCATGCACTGATCACGTGGCTGATCATGCACTGATCACGTGACTGATCATGCACTGATCACGTGGCTATCATGCACTGATCACGTGGCTGATCATGCATGATCACGAGCTACCATGTACTGGTCACATGACTGATCATGCACTGATCACGTGACTGATCATGCACTGATCACGTGGCTATCATGCACTGATCACGTGGCTGATCATGCAATGATCATGCATACATGTACTGGTCACGTGACTGATCATGCACTGATCACGTGACTGATCATGCACTGATCACGTGGCTATCATGCACTGATCACGTGGCTGATCATGCACTGATCACGCCTATATCATGCACTGATCACATGACTGATCATGCACTGATCACGTGGCTGATCATGCACTGATCACGTGACTGATCATGCACTGATCACGTGGCTGATCATGCACTGATCACGTGACTGATCATGCACTGATCACGTGACTATCATGCACTGATCACGTGACTGATCATGCACTGATCACGTCTGATCATGCACTGATCACATGACTGATCATGCACTGATCACGTGGCTGATCATGCACTGATCACGTGACTGATCATGCACTGATCACGTGGCTGATCATGCACTGATACCGTGACTGAGCATGGACTGATCACATGACTATCATGTAGTGATCACGTGACTTAATGGCGCTGATCATGTGACTGATCATGCGCTGATCATGTTTGCTATCATACACTGATCATGTGCCTCTGGAGGCAATAAACAAAGAGCTGAGTAGGCACGAATCAAACAGTCAGCAGGCAATAATCATGGAACTCAGGTGTGAGGAATCATGCTGCTCAGCTGGCAATAATCAAGCAGCTGAGCAGGCAGGAATTACGCAGCACAGCTGGCAATTGTCAAGCAGATGACAGGCAGGAATCGTGCAGCTCAGCTGGCAATTGTCAAGCAGATGAGCAGACAGTAATCACGCAGCTCAGCAGGCCCAGATCACGTGACTGAGCATGCACTGTTCACGTGGCTGATCATACACTGATCACGTGGATGATCATGCACTGATCACTTGGATATCATGCACTGATCACGTGGCTGATCATACACTGTTCACGCGTCTGACCATGCACTGATCACGTGGCTGATCATACACTGCTCACGTAACTGATCATGCACTGATCACGTGGCTATCATGCACTGATCACGTGGCTGAACATGCACTGTTCACGTGGCTGATCACAGCCACCTGTCACGTGACATATCATGCACTGATCACGTGGCACTCATGCACTGATCACGTGGCTGATCATACTCTGCTCACGTAACTCATGCACACATCACGCGGCTATCATGCACTGCTCACGTGGCTGTCCATGGAATGATCACGTAGCAACCATATACTGGTAACGTGACTGATCATGCAAAGATCACGTAAATGATCATGCACTGTCACGTGACTGATCATGTACTGATCACGTGACTGATCATGCACTGACCACGTGGCTATCATGCTCTGCTCACGTGGCTGATCATGCACCCATCACGTAGCAACCATGTACTGGTCACGTGACTGATCATGCACTGATCACGTAATTGATCCTGCACTGATCACGTGGCTCATCATGCACTGATCACGTGGCTGATCACACATGTATCACGTGACTGATCATGCACTGATCCCGTGGCTCATGCACTGATCACGTGGCTGCATGCACTGATCACGTGGATATCATGCACTGATCATGTGGCTGATCACACACGTATCACATGACTGATCATGCACTGATCACGTGCTATCATGCACTGATCACGTGGCTATCATGCACTGATCACGTGGCTTATCAGGCAATGATCACGTAGCTACCATGTACTGGTCACGTAACTGATCATTCACTGAGCACGAATTGATCATGCACTGATCATGTGGCTGATCATGCACTGATCACGTGGCTGATCATACACTGATCACATAACTGATCATGCACTGATCACGTGACTGATCATGCACTGATCACGTGGCTATCATGCACTGATCACTTGGCTGAACATACACTGATCACGTGCTGGTCATGCACTGATCACGTGGCTGATCATGCACTGATCACGTGACTGATCATGCACTGATCTCGTGTCTGATCATGCACTGAAAACGTGGCTATCATGCACTGCTCACGTTGCTGATCATGCCATGATCACGCAGCTACCATGTACTGGTCACATGACTGATCATGCACTGATCACGTGACTGATCATGCAGTGATCACGTGGCTATCATGAACTACTCACGTGGCTGATCATGCAATGATCATGTAGCTACCATGTACAGGTCACGTGAATGATCATACACCCATCAGGTGACTGATCATGCACTGATCACGTGGCTATCATGCACTGATTACGAGACTGATCATGCACTGATCACGTCTATATCATGCACTGATCACATGACTGCCCGTGCACTGATCACGTAGATGATCATACACTAATCTTGTGACAGATCATGCACTGATCACGTGGCTGATCATGCACTGATACCGTGACTCAGCATGGACTGATCACATGACTATCATGTAGTGATCACGTGACTTAATGGCGCTGATCATGTGACTGATCATGCGCTGATCATGTTTGCTATCATACACTGATCATGTGCCTCTGGAGGCAATAAACAAAGAGCTGAGTAGGCACGAATCAAACAGTCAGCAGGCAATAATCATGGAACTCAGGTGTGAGGAATCATGCTGCTCAGCTGGCAATAATCAAGCAGCTGAGCAGGCAGGAATTATGCAGCACAGCTGGCAATTGTCAAGCAGATGACAGGCAGGAATCGTGCAGCTCAGCTGGCAATTGTCAAGCAGATGAGCAGACAGTAATCACGCAGCTCAGCAGGCCCAGATCACGTGACTGATCATGCACTGATCACGTGGCTGATCATACACTGATCACGTGGTGATCATGCACTGATCACGTGGATATCATGCACTGATCACGCGGCTGATCATACACTGTTCACGTATCTGACCATGTACTGATCACGTGGCTGATCATACACTGCTCACGAACTGATCATGCACTGATCACGTGGCTATCATGCACTGATCACGTGGCTGAACATGCACCGTTCACGTGGCTGATCACACACCTGTCACGTGACATATCATGCACTGATCACGCGGCACTCATGCACTGATCACGTGGCTGATCATACTCTGCTCACGAATCATGCACACATCACGTGGCTATCATGCACTGCTCACGTGGCTGTCATGGAATGATCACGAGCAACCATATACTGGTAACGTGACTGATCATGCAAAGATCACGTAAATGATCATGCACTGTTCACGTGACTGATCATGTACTGATCACGTGACTGATCATGCACTGACCACGTGGCTATCATGCACTGCTCACGTGGCTGACCATGCAACGATCACGTAGCAACCATGTACTGGTCACGCGACTGATCATGCACTGATCACGAATTGATCCTGCACTGATCACGTGGCTCATCATGCACTGATCACGTGGCTGATCACACATGTATCACGTGACTGATCATGCACTGATCCCGCGGCTCTCATGCACTGATCACGTGGCTGTCATGCACTGATCACGTGGATATCATGCACTGATCACGTGGCTGATCACACACGTATCACATGACTGATCATGCACTGATCACGTGGCTACCATGCACTGATCACGTAGCTATCATGCACTGATCACGTGGTTGATCAGGCAATGATCACGAGCTACCATGTACTGGTCACGTGACTGATCATGCACTGAGCACGACTGATCATGCACTGATCATGGCTGATCATGCACTGATCACGGCTGATCATACACTGATCACATGACTGATCATGCACTGATCACGTGGCTGATCATGCACTGATCACGTGGCTATCATGCACTGATCACTTGGCTGATACACTGATCACGTGACTGCTCATGCACTGATCACGCGGCTGATCATACACTGATCACGTGACTGATCATGCACTGATCACGTGACTGATCATGCACTGATACCGTGACTGAGCATGGACTGATCACATGACTATCATGTAGTGATCACGTGACTTAATGGCGCTGATCATGTGACTGATCATGCGCTGATCATGTTTGCTATCATACACTGATCATGTGCCTCTGGAGGCAATAAACAAAGAGCTGAGTAGGCACAAATCAAACAGTCAGCAGGCAATAATCATGGAACACAGGTGTGAGGAATCATGCTGCTCAGCTGGCAATAATCAAGCAGCTGAGCAGGCAGGAATTACGCAGCACAGCTGGCAATTGTCAAGCAGATGACAGGCAGGAATCGTGCAGCTCAGCTGGCAATTGTCAAGCAGATGAGCAGACAGTAATCACGCAGCTCAGCAGGCCCAGATCACGTGACTGAGCATGCACTGTTCACGTGGCTGATCATACACTGATCACGTGATGATCATGCACTGATCACTTGGATATCATGCACTGATCACGTGGCTGATCATACACTGTTCACGCGTCTGACCATGCACTGATCACGTGGCTGATCATACACTGCTCACGTAACTGATCATGCACTGATCACGTGGCTATCATGCACTGATCACGTGGCTGAACATGCACTGTTCACGTGGCTGATCACACACCTGTCACGCGACATATCATGCACTGATCACGTGGCACTCATGCACTGATCACGTGGCTGATCATACTCTGCTCACGTAATCATGCACACATCACGTGGCTATCATGCACTGCTCACGTGGGTCATGGAATGATCACGTAGCAACCATATACTGGTAACGTGACTGATCATGCAAAGATCACGTAAATGATCATGCACTGTTCACGTGACTGATCATGTACTGATCACGTGACTGATCATGCACTGACCACGTGGCTATCATGCTCTGCTCACGTGGCTGATCATGCAACGATCACGTAGCAACCATGTACTGGTCACGCGACTGATCATGCACTGATCACGTAATTGATCCTGCACTGATCACGTGGCTCATCATGCACTGATCACGTGGCTGATCACACATGTATCACGTGACTGATCATGCACTGATCCCGTGGCTCTCATGCACTGATCACGTGGCTGTCATGCACTGATCACGTGGATATCATGCACTGATCACGTGGCTGATCACACACGTATCACATGACTGATCATGCACTGATCACGTGGCTATCATGCACTGATCACGTGGCTATCATGCACTGATCACGTGGCTGATCAGGCAATGATCACGTAGCTACCATGTACTGGTCACGCAACTGATCATGCACTGAGCACGCAATTGATCATGCACTGATCATGTGGCTGATCATGCACTGATCACGTGGCTGATCATACACTGATCACATAACTGATCATGCACTGATCACGTGACTGATCATGCACTGATCACGTGGCTATCATGCACTGATCACTTGGCTGGACATACACTGATCACGTGCCTGGTCATGCACTGATCACGTGGCTGATCATGCACTGATCACGTGACTGATCATGCACTGATCTCGTGTCTGATCATGCACTGATCACGTGGCTATCATGCACTGCTCACGTGGCTGATCATGCCATGATCACGCAGCTACCATGTACTGGTCACATGACTGATCATGCACTGATCACGTGACTGATCATGCAGTGATCACGTGGCTATCATGAACTACTCACGTGGCTGATCATGCAATGATCATGTAGCTACCATGTACAGGTCACGTGAATGATCATACACCCATCAGGTGACTGATCATGCACTGATCACGTGGCTATCATGCACGGATCACGAGACTGATCATGCACTGTTCACGCCTATATCATGCACTGATCACATGACTGCCCGTGCACTGATCACGTGGATGATCATACACTAATCTTGTGACAGATCATGCACTGATCACGTGGCTGATCATGCACTGATACCGTGACTGAGCATGGACTGATCACATGACTATCATGTAGTGATCACGTGACTTAATGGCGCTGATCATGTGACTGATCATGCGCTGATCATGTTTGCTATCATACACTGATCATGTGCCTCTGGAGGCAATAAACAAAGAGCTGAGTAGGCACGAATCAAACAGTCAGCAGGCAATAATCATGGAACTCAGGTGTGAGGAATCATGCTGCTCAGCTGGCAATAATCAAGCAGCTGAGCAGGCAGGAATTACGCAGCACAGCTGGCAATTGTCAAGCAGATGACAGGCAGGAATCGTGCAGCTCAGCTGGCAATTGTCAAGCAGATGAGCAGACAGTAATCACGCAGCTCAGCAGGCCCAGATCACGTGACTGAGCATGCACTGTTCACGTGGCTGATCATACACTGATCACGTGATGATCATGCACTGATCACTTGGATATCATGCACTGATCACGTGGCTGATCATACACTGTTCACGCGTCTGACCATGCACTGATCACGTGGCTGATCATGCACTGCTCACGTAACTGATCATGCACTGATCACGTGGCTATCATGCACTGATCACGTGGCTGAACATGCACTGTTCACGTGGCTGATCACACACCTGTCACGTGACATATCATGCACTGATCACGTGGCACTCATGCACTGATCACGTGGCTGATCATACTCTGCTCACGTAACTCATGCACACATCACGTGGCTATCATGCACTGCTCACGTGGCTCGCTCATGGAATGATCACGTAGCAACCATATACTGGTAACGCGACTGATCATGCAAAGATCACGTGAATGATCATGCACTGTTCACGTGACTGATCATGTACTGATCACGCGACTGATCATGCACTGACCACGTGGCTATCATGCTCTGCTCACGTGGCTGATCATGCAACGATCACGAGCAACCATGTACTGGTCACGTGACTGATCATGCACTGATCACGAATTGATCCTGCACTGATCACGTGGCTCATCATGCACTGATCACGTGGCTGATCACACATGTATCACGTGACTGATCATGCACTGATCCCGGCTCTGGCATGCACTGATCACGGGCTGTCATGCACTGATCACGTGGATATCATGCACTGATCACGGCTGATCACACACGTATCACATGACTGATCATGCACTGATCACGTGGCTATCATGCACTGATCACGTGGCTATCATGCACTGATCACGTGGCTTCAGGCAATGATCACGTAGCTACCATGTACTGGTCACGCGACTGATCATGCACTGATCACGTACTGATCATGCACTGATCACGTGGCTGATCATGCACTGATCACGTGGCTGATCATACACTGATCACGTAACTGATCATGCACTGATCACGTGGCTGATCATGCACTGATCACGTGGCTATCATGCACTGATCACGTGGCTGGACATACACTGATCACGGCTGGTCATGCACTGATCACGTGGCTGATCATGCACTGATCACGTGACTGATCATGCACTGATCACGTGGCTGATCATGCACTGATCACGTGGCTGATCATGCACTGATCACGTGGCTGATCATGCACTGATCACGTGGCTGATCATGCATGATCACGAGCTACCATGTACTGGTCACGTGACTGATCATGCACTGATCACGTGACTGATCATGCACTGATCACGTGGCTATCATGCACTGATCACGTGGCTGATCATGCAATGATCACGTAGCTACCATGTACTGGTCACGTGAATGATCATGCACCCATCACGTGACTGATCATGCACTGATCACGTGGCTATCATGCACTGATCACGGACTGATCATGCACTGATCACGGCTAATCATGCACTGATCACGTGACTGATCATGCACTGATCACGTGGCTGATCATGCACTGATCACGTGGCTGATCATGCACTGATCACGTGGCTGATCATGCACTGATCACGTGCTGATCATGCACTGATCACGTGACTGATCATGCACTGATCACGTGGCTATCATGCACTGATCACGCGACTGATCATGCACTGATCACGTGGCTGCCCGTGCACTGATCACGTGGATGATCATACACTAATCTCGTGACAGATCATGCACTGATCACGTGGCTGATCATGCACTGATACCGTGACTGAGCATGGACTGATCACATGACTATCATGTAGTGATCACGTGACTTAATGGCGCTGATCATGTGACTGATCATGCGCTGATCATGTTTGCTATCATACACTGATCATGTGCCTCTGGAGGCAATAAACAAAGAGCTGAGTAGGCACGAATCAAACAGTCAGCAGGCAATAATCATGGAACTCAGGTGTGAGGAATCATGCTGCTCAGCTGGCAATAATCAAGCAGCTGAGCAGGCAGGAATTACGCAGCACAGCTGGCAATTGTCAAGCAGATGACAGGCAGGAATCGTGCAGCTCAGCTGGCAATTGTCAAGCAGATGAGCAGACAGTAATCACGCAGCTCAGCAGGCCCAGATCACGTGACTGAGCATGCACTGTTCACGTGGCTGATCATACACTGATCACGTGATGATCATGCACTGATCACTTGGATATCATGCACTGATCACGTGGCTGATCATACACTGTTCACGTGTCTGACCATGCACTGATCACGTGGCTGATCATACACTGCTCACGTAACTGATCATGCACTGATCACGTGGCTATCATGCACTGATCACGTGGCTGAACATGCACTGTTCACGTGGCTGATCACACATATCATACGTGGCACTGATCACGCGGCATCGCCTACGTAACTCATGCACACATCACGTGGCTATCATGCACTGCTCACGCGGCTCGTCATGGAATGATCACGTAGCAACCATATACTGGTAACGTGACTGATCATGCAAAGATCACGAATGATCATGCACTGTTCACGTGACTGATCATGTACTGATCACGTGACTGATCATGCACTGACCACGTGGCTATCATGCTCTGCTCACGTGGCTGATCATGCAACGATCACGAGCAACCATGTACTGGTCACGTGACTGATCATGCACTGATCACGAATTGATCCTGCACTGATCACGTGGCTCATCATGCACTGATCACGTGGCTGATCACACATGCATCACGTGACTGATCATGCACTGATCCCGTGGCTCTCATGCACTGATCACGCGGCTGTCATGCACTGATCACGTGGATATCATGCACTGATCACGTGGCTGATCACACACGTATCACATGACTGATCATGCACTGATCACGTGGCTATCATGCACTGATCACGTGGCTATCATGCACTGATCACGTGGCTGATCAGGCAATGATCACGTAGCTACCATGTACTGGTCACGTGACTGATCATGCACTGATGTAATTGATCATGCACTGATCATGTGGCTGATCATGCACTGATCACGTGGCTGATCATACACTGATCACATAACTGATCATGCACTGATCACGTGACTGATCATGCACTGATCACGTGGCTATCATGCACTGATCACTTGGCTGGACATACACTGATCACGCGCTGGTCATGCACTGATCACGTGGCTGATCATGCACTGATCACGTGACTGATCATGCACTGATCTCGTGTCTGATCATGCACTGATCACGTGGCTATCATGCACTGCTCACGTGGCTGATCATGCCATGATCACGCAGCTACCATGTACTGGTCACATGACTGATCATGCACTGATCACGTGACTGATCATGCAGTGATCACGTGGCTATCATGAACTACTCACGTGGCTGATCATGCAATGATCATGTAGCTACCATGTACAGGTCACGAATGATCATACACCCATCAGGTGACTGATCATGCACTGATCACGTGGCTATCATGCACGGATCACGAGACTGATCATGCACTGTTCACGCCTATATCATGCACTGATCACATGACTGCCCGCACTGATCACGTGGATGATCATACACTAATCTTGTGACAGATCATGCACTGATCACGTGGCTGATCATGCACTGATACCGTGACTGAGCATGGACTGATCACATGACTATCATGTAGTGATCACGTGACTTAATGGCGCTGATCATGTGACTGATCATGCGCTGATCATGTTTGCTATCATACACTGATCATGTGCCTCTGGAGGCAATAAACAAAGAGCTGAGTAGGCACGAATCAAACAGTCAGCAGGCAATAATCATGGAACTCAGGTGTGAGGAATCATGCTGCTCAGCTGGCAATAATCAAGCAGCTGAGCAGGCAGGAATTACGCAGCACAGCTGGCAATTGTCAAGCAGATGACAGGCAGGAATCGTGCAGCTCAGCTGGCAATTGTCAAGCAGATGAGCAGACAGTAATCACGCAGCTCAGCAGGCCCAGATCACGTGACTGAGCATGCACTGTTCACGTGGCTGATCATACACTGATCACGTGATGATCATGCACTGATCACTTGGATATCATGCACTGATCACGTGGCTGATCATACACTGTTCACGCGTCTGACCATGCACTGATCACGTGGCTGATCATACACTGCTCACGTAACTGATCATGCACTGATCACGTGGCTATCATGCACTGATCACGTGGCTGAACATGCACTGTTCACGTGGCTGATCACACACCTGTCACGTGACATATCATGCACTGATCACGTGGCACTCATGCACTGATCACGTGGCTGATCATACTCTGCTCACGTAACTCATGCACACATCACGTGGCTATCATGCACTGCTCACGTGGCTCGTCATGGAATGATCACGTAGCAACCATATACTGGTAACGTGACTGATCATGCAAAGATCACGTAAATGATCATGCACTGTTCACGTGACTGATCATGTACTGATCACGTGACTGATCATGCACTGACCACGTGGCTATCATGCTCTGCTCACGTGGCTGATCATGCAACGATCACGTAGCAACCATGTACTGGTCACGTGACTGATCATGCACTGATCACGAATTGATCCTGCACTGATCACGTGGCTCATCATGCACTGATCACGTGGCTGATCACACATGTATCACGTGACTGATCATGCACTGATCCCGTGGCTCTCATGCACTGATCACGTGGCTGTCATGCACTGATCACGCGGATATCATGCACTGATCACGTGGCTGATCACACACGTATCACATGACTGATCATGCACTGATCACGTGGCTATCATGCACTGATCACGTGGCTATCATGCACTGATCACGTGGCTGATCAGGCAATGATCACGTAGCTACCATGTACTGGTCACGTGACTGATCATGCACTGATCACGCAATTGATCATGCACTGATCATGTGGCTGATCATGCACTGATCACGTGGCTGATCATACACTGATCACATAACTGATCATGCACTGATCACGTGACTGATCATGCACTGATCACGTGGCTATCATGCACTGATCACTTGGCTGGACATACACTGATCACGTGCCTGGTCATGCACTGATCACGTGGCTGATCATGCACCGATCACGCGGCTGATCATGCACTGATCTCGGCTGATCATGCACTGATCACGCGACTGATCATGCACTGATCTCGCGTCTGATCATGCACTGATCACGTGGCTATCATGCACTGCTCACGTGGCTGATCATGCCATGATCACGCAGCTACCATGTACTGGTCACATGACTGATCATGCACTGATCACGTGACTGATCATGCAGTGATCACGTGGCTATCATGAACTACTCACGTGGCTGATCATGCAATGATCATGTAGCTACCATGTACAGGTCACGTGAATGATCATACACCCATCAGGTGACTGATCATGCACTGATCACGTGGCTATCATGCACGGATCACGAGACTGATCATGCACTGTTCACGCCTATATCATGCACTGATCACATGACTGCCCGTGCACTGATCACGTGGATGATCATACACTAATCTTGTGACAGATCATGCACTGATCACGTGGCTGATCATGCACTGATACCGTGACTGAGCATGGACTGATCACATGACTATCATGTAGTGATCACGTGACTTAATGGCGCTGATCATGTGACTGATCATGCGCTGATCATGTTTGCTATCATACACTGATCATGTGCCTCTGGAGGCAATAAACAAAGAGCTGAGTAGGCACGAATCAAACAGTCAGCAGGCAATAATCATGGAACTCAGGTGTGAGGAATCATGCTGCTCAGCTGGCAATAATCAAGCAGCTGAGCAGGCAGGAATTACGCAGCACAGCTGGCAATTGTCAAGCAGATGACAGGCAGGAATCGTGCAGCTCAGCTGGCAATTGTCAAGCAGATGAGCAGACAGTAATCACGCAGCTCAGCAGGCCCAGATCACGTGACTGAGCATGCACTGTTCACGTGGCTGATCATACACTGATCACGTGATGATCATGCACTGATCACTTGGATATCATGCACTGATCACGTGGCTGATCATACACTGTTCACGCGTCTGACCATGCACTGATCACGTGGCTGATCATACACTGCTCACGAACTGATCATGCACTGATCACGTGGCTATCATGCACTGATCACGTGGCTGAACATGCACTGTTCACGCGGCTGATCACACACCTGTCACGCGACATATCATGCACTGATCACGTGGCACTCATGCACTGATCACGTGGCTGATCATACTCTGCTCACGTAACTCATGCACACATCACGTGGCTATCATGCACCGCTCACGTGGCTCGTCATGGAATGATCACGTAGCAACCATATACTGGTAACGTGACTGATCATGCAAAGATCACGAATGATCATGCACTGTTCACGTGACTGATCATGTACTGATCACGTGACTGATCATGCACTGACCACGTGGCTATCATGCTCTGCTCACGTGGCTGATCATGCAACGATCACGAGCAACCATGTACTGGTCACGTGACTGATCATGCACTGATCAC
Organism: Bos javanicus; assembly: GCF_032452875.1. Lineage (NCBI taxonomy): Eukaryota > Metazoa > Chordata > Mammalia > Artiodactyla > Bovidae > Bos > Bos javanicus. The sequence goes on along the minus strand of NW_026894286.1, from coordinate 15,951 downwards.
GTAATTGATCCTGCACTGATCACGTGGCTCATCATGCACTGATCACGTGGCTGATCACACATGTATCACGTGACTGATCATGCACTGATCCCGTGGCTCTCATGCACTGATCACGCGGCTGTCATGCACTGATCACGCGGATATCATGCACTGATCACGTGGCTGATCACACACGTATCACATGACTGATCATGCACTGATCACGTGGCTATCATGCACTGATCACGTGGCTATCATGCACTGATCACGTGGCTGATCAGGCAATGATCACGTAGCTACCATGTACTGGTCACGTGACTGATCATGCACTGAGCACGTAATTGATCATGCACTGATCACGTGGCTGATCATGCACTGATCACGTGGCTGATCATACACTGATCACTGATCATGCACTGATCACGTGACTGATCATGCACTGATCACGTGGCTGATCATGCACTGATCACGTGGCTAGCATGCACTGCTCACGTGGCTGATCATGCAATGATCATGTAGCTACCATGTACTGGTCACGTGAATGATCATACACCCATCACGTGACTGATCATGCACTGATCACGTGGCTATCATGCACTGATCACGAGACTGATCATGCACTGTTCACGTCTATATCATGCACTGATCACATGACTGCCCGTGCACTGATCACGTGGATGATCATACACTAATCTTGTGACAGATCATGCACTGATCACGTGGCTGATCATGCACTGATACCGTGACTGAGCATGGACTGATCACATGACTATCATGTAGTGATCACGTGACTTAATGGCGCTGATCATGTGACTGATCATGCGCTGATCATGTTTGCTATCATACACTGATCATGTGCCTCTGGAGGCAATAAACAAAGAGCTGAGTAGGCACGAATCAAACAGTCAGCAGGCAATAATCATGGAACTCAGGTGTGAGGAATCATGCTGCTCAGCTGGCAATAATCAAGCAGCTGAGCAGGCAGGAATTACGCAGCACAGCTGGCAATTGTCAAGCAGATGACAGGCAGGAATCGTGCAGCTCAGCTGGCAATTGTCAAGCAGATGAGCAGACAGTAATCACGCAGCTCAGCAGGCCCAGATCACGTGACTGAGCATGCACTGTTCACGTGGCTGATCATACACTGATCACGTGATGATCATGCACTGATCACGTGGATATCATGCACTGATCACGTGGCTGATCATACACTGTTCACGTGGCTGACCATGCACTGATCACGTGGCTGATCATACACTGCTCACGCAACTGATCATGCACTGATCACGTGGCTATCATGCACTGATCACGTGGCTGAACATGCACTGTTCACGTGGCTGATCACACACCTGTCACGTGACATATCATGCACTGATCACGTGGCACTCATGCACTGATCACGTGGCTGATCATACTCTGCTCACGTAATCTGCACACATCACGTGGCTATCATGCACTGCTCACGTGGCTCGTCATGGAATGATCACGAGCAACCATATACTGGTAACGTGACTGATCATGCAAAGATCACGCAAATGATCATGCACTGTTCACGGATGATCATGTACTGATCACGTGACTGATCATGCACCGACCACGTGGCTATCATGCTCTGCTCACGTGGCTGATCATGCAACGATCACGTAGCAACCATGTACTGGTCACGCGACTGATCATGCACTGATCACGCAATTGATCCTGCACTGATCACGTGGCTCATCATGCACTGATCACGTGGCTGATCACACATGTATCACGTGACTGATCATGCACTGATCCCGTGGCTTCATGCACTGATCACGTGGCTGTCATGCACTGATCACGTGGATATCATGCACTGATCACGTGGCTGATCACACACGTATCACATGACTGATCATGCACTGATCACGTGGCTATCATGCACTGATCACGTGGCATGCACTGATCATGCACATCATGCACTGATCACGTGGCTGATCATGCACTGATCACGTGGCTGATCATGCACTGATCACGTGACTGATCATGCACTGATCACGGCTGATCATGCACTGATCACGTGGCTATCATGCACTGATCACGTGCTGATCATGCACTGATCACGTGGCTACATGCACTGATCACGTGGCTGATCATGCACTGATCACGTGATGATCATGCACTGATCACGTGGCTATCATGCACTGATCACGGCTGATCATGCACTGATCACGTGGCTGATCATGCACTGATCACGTGGCTGATCACTGCTCACGACTGATCATGCACTGATCACGTGGCTATCATGCACTGATCACGTGCTGATCATGCACTGATCACGCGGCTGATCACACACTGTCATGCGAGCTATCATGTACTGATCACGTGGCATCATGCACTGATCACGTGACTGATCATATCTGCTCACGTAGCTCATGCACATCACGTGGCTATCATGCACTGATCACGGCTCATGCACTGATCACGTAGCAACCATATACTGGTCACGTGACTGATCATGCACTGATCACGAATGATCATGCACTGATCACGTGACTGATCATGCACTGATCACGTGGCTGATCATGCACTGATCACGTGGCTATCATGCACTGATCACGTGGCTGATCATGCAATGATCACGCAGCAACCATGTACTGGTCACGTGACTGATCATGCACTGATCACGTAATTGATCATGCACTGATCACGTGGCTGATCATGCACTGATCACGTGGCTGATCACACATGATCACGTGACTGATCATGCACTGATCACGTGGCTATCATGCACTGATCACGTGGCTGATCATGCACTGATCATGTAGCTATCATGCACTGGTCACGTGACTGATCACACCCATCAGGTGACTGATCATGCACTGATCACGTGGCTATCATGCACTGATCACGTGGACTGATCATGCACTGTTCACGCCTATATCATGCACTGATCACATGACTGCCCGCGCACTGATCACGTGGATGATCATACACTAATCTTGTGACAGATCATGCACTGATCACGTGGCTGATCATGCACTGATACCGTGACTGAGCATGGACTGATCACATGACTATCATGTAGTGATCACGTGACTTAATGGCGCTGATCATGTGACTGATCATGCGCTGATCATGTTTGCTATCATACACTGATCATGTGCCTCTGGAGGCAATAAACAAAGAGCTGAGTAGGCACGAATCAAACAGTCAGCAGGCAATAATCATGGAACTCAGGTGTGAGGAATCATGCTGCTCAGCTGGCAATAATCAAGCAGCTGAGCACAGGAATTACGCAGCACAGCTGGCAATTGTCAAGCAGATGACAGGCAGGAATCGCAGCCAGCTGGCAATTGTCAAGCAGATGAGCAGACAGTAATCACGCAGCTCAGCAGGCCCAGATCACGTGACTGAGCATGCACTGTTCACGTGGCTGATCATACACTGATCACGTGATGATCATGCACTGATCACGTGGCTATCATGCACTGATCACGTGGCTGATCATGCACTGTTCACGTGTCTGACCATGCACTGATCACGCGCGATCATGCACTGATCACGTGGCTGATCATGCACTGATCACGTGGCTGATCATGCACTGTTCACGTGGCTGATCATGCACTGTTCACGTGACTGATCATGCACTGATCACGTGGCATCATGCACTGATCACGTGGCTGATCACACTGGCACGTAACTCATGCACTCATCACGTGGCTATCATGCACTGATCACGTGGCTGCATGCACTGACTGCGATGATCATGCACTGATCACGGGCTGATCATACACGATCACGTGACTGATCATGCACTGATCACGTGGCTGATCATGCACTGATCACGTGGCTATCATGCACTGCTCACGTGGCTGATCATGCAATGATCACGTAGCTACCATGTGCACTGGTCACGTGACTGATCATGCACTGATCACGTAATTGATCATGCACTGATCACGTGGCTGATCATGCACTGATCACGTGGCTGATCACACACTGATCACGTGACTGATCATGCACTGATCACGTGGCTGATCATGCACTGATCACGTGGCTATCATGCACTGATCACGTGGCTGATCATGCACTGATCACGTGGCTGATCATGCACTGATCACGTGACTGATCATGCACTGATCACGTGGCTGATCATGCACTGATCACGTGGCTATCATGCACTGCTCACGTGGCTGATCATGCCATGATCACGCAGCTACCATGTACTGGTCACGTGACTGATCATGCACTGATCACGTGACTGATCATGCACTGATCACGTGGCTGATCATGCATGACCATGTAGCTTCATGCACTGATCACGTGACTGATCATGCACTGATCACGTGACTGATCATGCACTGATCACATGACTGCCCGTGCACTGATCACGTGGATGATCATACACTAATCTTGTGACAGATCATGCACTGATCACGTGGCTGATCATGCACTGATACCGTGACTGAACATGGACTGATCACATGACTATCATGTAGTGATCACGTGACTTAATGGCGCTGATCATGTGACTGATCATGCGCTGATCATGTTTGCTATCATACACTGATAATGTGCCTCTGGAGGCAATAAACAAAGAGCTGAGTAGGCACGAATCAAACAGTCAGCAGGCAATAATCATGGAACTCAGGTGTGAGGAATCATGCTGCTCAGCTGGCAATAATCAAGCAGCTGAGCAGGCAGGAATTACGCAGCACAGCTGGCAATTGTCAAGCAGATGACAGGCAGGAATCGTGCAGCTCAGCTGGCAATTGTCAAGCAGATGAGCAGACAGTAATCACGCAGCTCAGCAGGCCCAGATCACGTGACTGAGCATGCACTGTTCACGTGGCTGATCATACACTTATCACGTGATGATCATGTACTGATCACTTGGATATCATGCACTGATCACGTGGCTGATCATACACTGTTCACGTGTCTGACCATGCACTGATCACGTGGCTGATCATACACTGCTCACGTAACTGATCATGCACTGATCACGTGGCTATCATGCACTGATCACGTGGCTGAACATGCACTGTTCACGTGGGTGATCACACACCTGTCACGTGACATATCATGCACTGATCACGTGGCACTCATGCACTGATCACGTGGCTGATCATACTCTGCTCACGTAACTCATGCACACATCACGTGGCTATCATGCACTGCTCACGTGGCTCGTCATGGAATGATCACGTAGCAACCATATACTGGTAACGTGACTGATCATGCAAAGATCACGTAAATGATCATGCACTGTTCACGTGACTGATCATGTACTGATCACGTGACTGATCATGCACTGACCACGTGGCTATCATGCTCTGCTCACGTGGCTGATCATGCAACGATCACGTAGCAACCATGTACTGGTCACGTGACTGATCATGCACTGATCACGTAATTGATCCTGCACTGATCACGTGGCTCATCATGCACTGATCACGTGGCTGATCACACATGTATCACGTGACTGATCATGCACTGATCCCGTGGCTCTCATGCACTGATCACGTGGCTGTCATGCACTGATCACGTGGATATCATGCACTGATCACGTGGCTGATCACACACGTATCACATGACTGATCATGCACTGATCACGTGGCTATCATGCACTGATCACGTGGCTATCATGCACTGATCACGTGGCTGATCAGGCAATGATCACGTAGCTACCATGTACTGGTCACGTGACTGATCATGCACTGATCACGTAATTGATCATGCACTGATCATGTGGCTGATCATGCACTGATCACGTGGCTGATCATACACTGATCACATAACTGATCATGCACTGATCACGTGACTGATCATGCACTGATCACGTGGCTATCATGCACTGATCACGTGGCTGGATCATGCACTGATCACGTGATCATGCACTGATCACGTGGCTTATCATGCACTGATCACGTGACTGATCATGCACTGATCACGTGTCTGATCATGCACTGATCAAGTAACTGATCATGCACTGCTCACGTGGCTGATCATGCAATGATCACGTAGCTACCATGTACTGGTCACGTGACTGATCATGCACTGATCACGTGACTGATCATGCACTGATCACGTGGCTATCATGCACTGATCACGTGGCTGATCATGCACTGATCACGTAGCTACATGGCAGGTCACGTGACTGATCATGCACCCATCACGTGACTGATCATGCACTGATCACGTGGCTATCATGCACTGATCACGTGGCTGATCATGCACTAATCACGTGTATATCATGCACTGATCACGTGGCTGATCACACACGTATCACGTGACTGATCATGCACTGATCACGTGGCTATCATGCACTGATCACGTGGCTATCATGCACTGATCACGTGGCTGATCAGGCAATGATCACGTAGCTACCATGTACTGGTCACGTGACTGATCATGCACTGATCACGAATTGATCATGCACTGATCACGTGGCTGATCATGCACTGATCACGTGGCTGATCATACACTGATCACGGTCTGATCATGCACTGATCACGTGACTGATCATGCACTGATCACGTGGCTATCATGCACTGATCACGTGGCTGATCATGCACTGATCACGTGGCTGATCATGCACTGATCACGTGACTGATCATGCACTGATCTCGTGTCTGATCATGCACTGATCACGTGGCTATCATGCACTGCTCACGTGGCTGATCATGCAATGATCATGTAGCTACCATGTACTGGTCACGTGACTGATCATGCACTGATCACGTGGCTATCATGAACTACTCACGTGGCTGATCATGCACTGATCACGTAGCTACCATGCACTGATCACGTGGACTGATCATGCACTGTTCACGTGGCTATATCATGCACTGATCACATGACTGCCCGTGCACTGATCACGTGGATGATCATACACTAATCTTGTGACAGATCATGCACTGATCACGTGGCTGATCATGCACTGATACCGTGACTGAGCATGGACTGATCACATGACTATCATGTAGTGATCACGTGACTTAATGGCGCTGATCATGTGACTGATCATGCGCTGATCATGTTTGCTATCATACACTGATCATGTGCCTCTGGAGGCAATAAACAAAGAGCTGAGTAGGCACGAATCAAACAGTCAGCAGGCAATAATCATGGAACTCAGGTGTGAGGAATCATGCTGCTCAGCTGGCAATAATCAAGCAGCTGAGCAGGCAGGAATTACGCAGCACAGCTGGCAATTGTCAAGCAGATGACAGGCAGGAATCGTGCAGCTCAGCTGGCAATTGTCAAGCAGATGAGCAGACAGTAATCACGCAGCTCAGCAGGCCCAGATCACGTGACTGAGCATGCACTGTTCACGTGGCTGATCATACACTGATCACGTGATGATCATGCACTGATCACTTGGATATCATGCACTGATCACGTGGCTGATCATACACTGTTCACGTGTCTGACCATGCACTGATCACGTGGCTGATCATACACTGCTCACGTAACTGATCATGCACTGATCACGTGGCTATCATGCACTGATCACGTGGCTGAACATGCACTGTTCACGTGGCTGATCACACACCTGTCACGTGACATATCATGCACTGATCACGTGGCACTCATGCACTGATCACGTGGCTGATCATACTCTGCTCACGTAACTCATGCACACATCACGTGGCTATCATGCACTGCTCACGTGGCTCGTCATGGAATGATCACGTAGCAACCATATACTGGTAACACTGATCATGCAAAAGATCACGTAAATGATCATGCACTGTTCACGTGACTGATCATGTACTGATCACGTGACTGATCATGCACTGACCACGTGGCTATCATGCTCTGCTCACGTGGCTGATCATGCAACGATCACGTAGCAACCATGTACTGGTCACGTGACTGATCATGCACTGATCACGTAATTGATCCTGCACTGATCACGTGGCTCATCATGCACTGATCACGTGGCTGATCACACATGTATCACGTGACTGATCATGCACTGATCCCGTGGCTCTCATGCACTGATCACGTGGCTGTCATGCACTGATCACGTGGATATCATGCACTGATCACGTGGCTGATCACACACGTATCACATGACTGATCATGCACTGATCACGTGGCTATCATGCACTGATCACGTGGCTATCATGCACTGATCACGTGGCTGATCAGGCAATGATCACGTAGCTACCATGTACTGGTCACGTGACTGATCATGCACTGAGCACGTAATTGATCATGCACTGATCATGTGGCTGATCATGCACTGATCACGTGGCTGATCATACACTGATCACATAACTGATCATGCACTGATCACGTGACTGATCATGCACTGATCACGTGGCTATCATGCACTGATCACTTGGCTGGACATACACTGATCACGTGCCTGGTCATGCACTGATCACGTGGCTGATCATGCACTGATCACGTGACTGATCATGCACTGATCTCGTGTCTGATCATGCACTGATCACGTGGCTATCATGCACTGCTCACGTGGCTGATCATGCCATGATCACGCAGCTACCATGTACTGGTCACATGACTGATCATGCACTGATCACGTGACTGATCATGCAGTGATCACGTGGCTATCATGAACTACTCACGTGGCTGATCATGCAATGATCATGTAGCTACCATGTACAGGTCACGTGAATGATCATACACCCATCAGGTGACTGATCATGCACTGATCACGTGGCTATCATGCACGGATCACGAGACTGATCATGCACTGTTCACGTCTATATCATGCACTGATCACATGACTGCCCGTGCACTGATCACGTGGATGATCATACACTAATCTTGTGACAGATCATGCACTGATCACGTGGCTGATCATGCACTGATACCGTGACTGAGCATGGACTGATCACATGACTATCATGTAGTGATCACGTGACTTAATGGCGCTGATCATGTGACTGATCATGCGCTGATCATGTTTGCTATCATACACTGATCATGTGCCTCTGGAGGCAATAAACAAAGAGCTGAGTAGGCACGAATCAAACAGTCAGCAGGCAATAATCATGGAACTCAGGTGTGAGGAATCATGCTGCTCAGCTGGCAATAATCAAGCAGCTGAGCAGGCAGGAATTACGCAGCACAGCTGGCAATTGTCAAGCAGATGACAGGCAGGAATCGTGCAGCTCAGCTGGCAATTGTCAAGCAGATGAGCAGACAGTAATCACGCAGCTCAGCAGGCCCAGATCACGTGACTGAGCATGCACTGTTCACGTGGCTGATCATACACTGATCACGTGATGATCATGCACTGATCACTTGGATATCATGCACTGATCACGTGGCTGATCATACACTGTTCACGTGTCTGACCATGCACTGATCACGTGGCTGATCATACACTGCTCACGTAACTGATCATGCACTGATCACGTGGCTATCATGCACTGATCACGTGGCTGAACATGCACTGTTCACGTGGCTGATCACACACCTGTCACGTGACATATCATGCACTGATCACGTGGCACTCATGCACTGATCACGTGGCTGATCATACTCTGCTCACGTAACTCATGCACACATCACGTGGCTATCATGCACTGCTCACGTGGCTCGTCATGGAATGATCACGTAGCAACCATATACTGGTAACGTGACTGATCATGCAAAGATCACGTAAATGATCATGCACTGTTCACGTGACTGATCATGTACTGATCACGTGACTGATCATGCACTGACCACGTGGCTATCATGCTCTGCTCACGTGGCTGATCATGCAACGATCACGTAGCAACCATGTACTGGTCACGTGACTGATCATGCACTGATCACGTAATTGATCCTGCACTGATCACGTGGCTCATCATGCACTGATCACGTGGCTGATCACACATGTATCACGTGACTGATCATGCACTGATCCCGTGGCTCTCATGCACTGATCACGTGGCTGTCATGCACTGATCACGTGGATATCATGCACTGATCACGTGGCTGATCACACACGTATCACATGACTGATCATGCACTGATCACGTGGCTATCATGCACTGATCACGTGGCTATCATGCACTGATCACGTGGCTGATCAGGCAATGATCACGTAGCTACCATGTACTGGTCACGTGACTGATCATGCACTGAGCACGTAATTGATCATGCACTGATCATGCACTGATCACGTGGCTGATCATGCACTGATCACGTAACTGATCATGCACTGATCACGTGACTGATCATGCACTGATCACGTGGCTATCATGCACTGATCACGTGGCTGGACATGCACTGATCACGTGCCTGGTCATGCACTGATCACGTGACTGATCATGCACTGATCTCGTGACTGATCATGCACTGATCACGTGGCTATCATGCACTGCTCACGTGGCTGATCATGCCATGATTACGCAGCTACCATGTACTGGTCACGTGACTGATCATGCAGTGATCACGTGGCTATCATGAACTACTCACGTGGCTGATCATGCACTGATCACGTAGCTACCATGTACATGGTCACGTGACTGATCATACACCCATCACGTGACTGATCATGCACTGATCACATGACTGCCCGTGCACTGATCACGTGGATGATCATACACTAATCTTGTGACAGATCATGCACTGATCACGTGGCTGATCATGCACTGATACCGTGACTGAGCATGGACTGATCACATGACTATCATGTAGTGATCACGTGACTTAATGGCGCTGATCATGTGACTGATCATGCGCTGATCATGTTTGCTATCATACACTGATCATGTGCCTCTGGAGGCAATAAACAAAGAGCTGAGTAGGCACGAATCAAACAGTCAGCAGGCAATAATCATGGAACTCAGGTGTGAGGAATCATGCTGCTCAGCTGGCAATAATCAAGCAGCTGAGCAGGCAGGAATTACGCAGCACAGCTGGCAATTGTCAAGCAGATGACAGGCAGGAATCGTGCAGCTCAGCTGGCAATTGTCAAGCAGATGAGCAGACAGTAATCACGCAGCTCAGCAGGCCCAGATCACGTGACTGAGCATGCACTGTTCACGTGGCTGATCATACACTGATCACGTGATGATCATGCACTGATCACTTGGATATCATGCACTGATCACGTGGCTGATCATACACTGTTCACGTGTCTGACCATGCACTGATCACGTGGCTGATCATACACTGCTCACGTAACTGATCATGCACTGATCACGTGGCTATCATGCACTGATCACGTGGCTGAACATGCACTGTTCACGTGGCTGATCACACACCTGTCACGTGACATATCATGCACTGATCACGTGGCACTCATGCACTGATCACGTGGCTGATCATACTCTGCTCACGTAACTCATGCACACATCACGTGGCTATCATGCACTGCTCACGTGGCTCGTCATGGAATGATCACGAGCAACCATATACTGGTAACGTGACTGATCATGCAAAGATCACGAAATGATCATGCACTGTTCACGTGACTGATCATGTACTGATCACGTGACTGATCATGCACTGACCACGTGGCTATCATGCTCTGCTCACGTGGCTGATCATGCAACGATCACGTAGCAACCATGTACTGGTCACGTGACTGATCATGCACTGATCACGTAATTGATCCTGCACTGATCACGTGGCTCATCATGCACTGATCACGTGGCTGATCACACATGTATCACGTGACTGATCATGCACTGATCCCGTGGCTCTCATGCACTGATCACGTGGCTGTCATGCACTGATCACGTGGATATCATGCACTGATCATGTGGCTGATCACACACGTATCACATGACTGATCATGCACTGATCACGTGGCTATCATGCACTGATCACGTGGCTATCATGCACTGATCACGTGGCTTATCAGGCAATGATCACGTAGCTACCATGTACTGGTCACGTGACTGATCATGCACTGAGCACGTAATTGATCATGCACTGATCATGTGGCTGATCATGCACTGATCACGTGGCTGATCATACACTGATCACATAACTGATCATGCACTGATCACGTGACTGATCATGCACTGATCACGTGGCTATCATGCACTGATCACTTGGCTGGACATACACTGATCACGTGCCTGGTCATGCACTGATCACGGCTGATCATGCACTGATCACGTGACTGATCATGCACTGATCTCGTGTCGATCATGCACTGATCACGTGGCTATCATGCGCACTGCTCACGGGCTGATCATGCCATGATCACGCAGCTACCATGTACTGGTCACATGACTGATCATGCACTGATCACGTGACTGATCATGCAGTGATCACGTGGCTATCATGAACTACTCACGTGGCTGATCATGCAATGATCATGTAGCTACCATGTACAGGTCACGTGAATGATCATACACCCATCAGGTGACTGATCATGCACTGATCACGTGGCTATCATGCACGGATCACGAGACTGATCATGCACTGTTCACGTCTATATCATGCACTGATCACATGACTGCCCGTGCACTGATCACGTGGATGATCATACACTAATCTTGTGACAGATCATGCACTGATCACGTGGCTGATCATGCACTGATACCGTGACTGAGCATGGACTGATCACATGACTATCATGTAGTGATCACGTGACTTAATGGCGCTGATCATGTGACTGATCATGCGCTGATCATGTTTGCTATCATACACTGATCATGTGCCTCTGGAGGCAATAAACAAAGAGCTGAGTAGGCACGAATCAAACAGTCAGCAGGCAATAATCATGGAACTCAGGTGTGAGGAATCATGCTGCTCAGCTGGCAATAATCAAGCAGCTGAGCAGGCAGGAATTACGCAGCACAGCTGGCAATTGTCAAGCAGATGACAGGCAGGAATCGTGCAGCTCAGCTGGCAATTGTCAAGCAGATGAGCAGACAGTAATCACGCAGCTCAGCAGGCCCAGATCACGTGACTGAGCATGCACTGTTCACGTGGCTGATCATACACTGATCACGTGATGATCATGCACTGATCACTTGGATATCATGCACTGATCACGTGGCTGATCATACACTGTTCACGTGTCTGACCATGCACTGATCACGTGGCTGATCATACACTGCTCACGTAACTGATCATGCACTGATCACGTGGCTATCATGCACTGATCACGTGGCTGAACATGCACTGTTCACGTGGCTGATCACACACCTGTCACGTGACATATCATGCACTGATCACGTGGCACTCATGCACTGATCACGTGGCTGATCATACTCTGCTCACGTAACTCATGCACACATCACGTGGCTATCATGCACTGCTCACGTGGCTCGTCATGGAATGATCACGTAGCAACCATATACTGGTAACGTGACTGATCATGCAAAGATCACGTAAATGATCATGCACTGTTCACGTGACTGATCATGTACTGATCACGTGACTGATCATGCACTGACCACGTGGCTATCATGCTCTGCTCACGTGGCTGATCATGCAACGATCACGTAGCAACCATGTACTGGTCACGTGACTGATCATGCACTGATCACGTAATTGATCCTGCACTGATCACGTGGCTCATCATGCACTGATCACGTGGCTGATCACACATGTATCACGTGACTGATCATGCACTGATCCCGCGGCTCTCATGCACTGATCACGTGGCTGTCATGCACTGATCACGTGGATATCATGCACTGATCACGTGGCTGATCACACACGTATCACATGACTGATCATGCACTGATCACGTGGCTATCATGCACTGATCACGTGGCTATCATGCACTGATCACGTGGCTGATCAGGCAATGATCACGAGCTACCATGTACTGGTCACGTGACTGATCATGCACTGATCACGAATTGATCATGCACTGATCATGTGGCTGATCATGCACTGATCACGTGGCTGATCATACACTGATCACGTAACTGATCATGCACTGATCACGTGACTGATCATGCACTGATCACGTGGCTGATCATGCACTGATCACGTGGCTGATCATGCACTGATCACGTGGCTGATCATGCAATGATCACGTAGCTACCATGTACAGGTCACGTGAATGATCATGCACCGATCAGGTGACTGATCATGCACTGATCACGTGGCTATCATGCACTGATCACGAGACTGATCATGCACTGTTCACGCCTATATCATGCACTGATCACATGACTGCCCGTGCACTGATCACGTGGATGATCATACACTAATCTCGTGACAGATCATGCACTGATCACGTGGCTGATCATGCACTGATACCGTGACTGAGCATGGACTGATCACATGACTATCATGTAGTGATCACGTGACTTAATGGCGCTGATCATGTGACTGATCATGCGCTGATCATGTTTGCTATCATACACTGATCATGTGCCTCTGGAGGCAATAAACAAAGAGCTGAGTAGGCACGAATCAAACAGTCAGCAGGCAATAATCATGGAACTCAGGTGTGAGGAATCATGCTGCTCAGCTGGCAATAATCAAGCAGCTGAGCAGGCAGGAATTACGCAGCACAGCTGGCAATTGTCAAGCAGATGACAGGCAGGAATCGTGCAGCTCAGCTGGCAATTGTCAAGCAGATGAGCAGACAGTAATCACGCAGCTCAGCAGGCCCAGATCACGTGACTGAGCATGCACTGTTCACGTGGCTGATCATACACTGATCACGTGATGATCATGCACTGATCACTTGGATATCATGCACTGATCACGTGGCTGATCATACACTGTTCACGTGTCTGACCATGCACTGATCACGTGGCTGATCATACACTGCTCACGTGGCTGATCATGCACTGATCACGTGGCTATCATGCACTGATCACGTGGCTGAACATGCACTGTTCACGTGGCTGATCACACACCTGTCACGTGACATATCATGCACTGATCACGGCACTCATGCACTGATCACGTGGCTGATCATACTCTGCTCACGTAACTCATGCACACATCACGCGGCTATCATGCACTGCTCACGTGGCTCGTCATGGAATGATCACGTAGCAACCATATACTGGTAACGTGACTGATCATGCAAAGATCACGCAAATGATCATGCACTGTTCACGTGACTGATCATGTACTGATCACGTGACTGATCATGCACTGACCACGTGGCTATCATGCTCTGCTCACGTGGCTGATCATGCAACGATCACGTAGCAACCATGTACTGGTCACGTGACTGATCATGCACTGATCACGTGAATTGATCCTGCACTGATCACGTGGCTCATCATGCACTGATCACGTGGCTGATCATGCACATGTATCACGTGACTGATCATGCACTGATCCCGCGGCTCTCATGCACTGATCACGCGGCTGTCATGCACTGATCACGTGATATCATGCACTGATCACGTGGCTGATCACACACGTATCACGTGACTGATCATGCACTGATCACGTGGCTATCATGCACTGATCACGCTGGCTGCACTGATCACGTGCTTATCAGGCAATGATCACGTAGCTACCATGTACTGGTCACGAACTGATCATGCACTGATCACGCTATCATGCACTGATCACGTGGCTGATCATGCACTGATCACGTGGGATCATGTACTGGTCACGTGACTGATCATGCACTGATCACGTGACTATCATGCACTGATCACGCTGATCATGCACCGATCACGTGAGCTACCATGTACTGGTCACGTGACTGATCATGCACTGATCACGAATTGATCCTGCACTGATCACGTGGCTCATCATGCACTGATCACGTGGCTGATCACACATGTATCACGTGACTGATCATGCACTGATCCCTGTGGCTGATCATGCACTGATCACGTGGCTGTCATGCACTGATCACGCGGATATCATGCACTGATCACGTGGCTGATCACACACGTATCACATGACTGATCATGCACTGATCACGTGGCTATCATGCACTGATTACGTGGCTATCATGCACTGATCACGTGGCTGATCAGGCAATGATCACGAGCTGACCATGCACTGGTCACGTGGCTGATCATGCACTGATCACGTGGCTGATCATGCACTGATCACGTGGCTGATCATGCACTGATCATG